>NC_068326.1:36935420-37237804 GCF_000147395.1 Oryza glaberrima | reverse complement strand
TTTAAATTGAAACAGAGTGACTGAAGAGATTGAAAACAAGGATAATTGATTATCTTCGGAGTTCGGAGTGAGCTCAAACAAAGATGAGAATTTTCTTTTCTTTTTTTTCTTTTCTTTGTTTGAGCTCGATTCTGATTCTCTCTTGCTAGGAATTACAACTAGTTAATTAATTAAAAGACATTAGTAGAGCAAAAGAAGGGCGCTGATTAGGACATGAAAGCATGGTAATTAACGGCCTAGTCAAACACTAACACGGTAAAACCTCTCCCTCTCTCATCTGATCATCTCATGGACAATTAGAAGCGACGACGCTGCAGCTGCTGCTCTCTTCTCCCTCCTCCCCCGCGTCGCCGCCGTCCGTCACGCAGGACGACGGCGAGGACGGCATGTCGTCGTCGTCGGCGGCGGCGGCTCGCCGGCGTGGCGCGCCACGGATGGACGGCGGCGAACGGCGGTGAGCCAGCGTGGTGGTCTTCTTGAATACGCGGCAGACCACCCAGACGTCGTTGGCCTCCGGCGGATGGTCGTCGGCGGGGAGGAGGCGGTACTCGTGCATGGCCCAGTCGGTGCGGGCGCCGCCGCGGCGGAAGAAGACGAGCGTCCGCTTGGCGCCGACGGGCCGCTTGCCGCAGCGCGGCGCGACGACGAGCTTCTCCTTCCCGGACGCCCTCCACGCGCCGCCGCCGCCGCCCGCCCTGCTCCCGCCGCCGCCCCTCCGCCAGCAGCTCGTCGCCGGCAGGTGGAAGAAATACCTCTCGCCGTCTCCCTCGCCTGTAAATAATCCGCCACCGATGCTCGTCAACGCAATGCCAAAACCCCCCAAAAACGAAGAAGCTAGCGCCATGATCGTGGCCGCGCGCGTACCTGGAAGGTCCCATGGATGGAGGTGGGCGAGGTCGGCGACGGGGATGACGTCGGCGGGGAGGGGGCGCGACATGACCTTGCGGCGGAGGTAGTGGAGCAGGAGCTCCTCGTCGGTGGGTCGGAACCGGAAACCGATCGGCAACCCCGCCTGCGGCAGCATCCGGTACCCACCACCGCCACCGGAGGCCGCCTCCGCCGCCATGAATGAGAGCTTAGACGCCGGCGACGACCTCGCTGGCGGGCGGCGGCGCGGGTCGGGGTTGGGTTTGTTGGTCAGCTCGCTTATTACATGTCAGGTAAGAGGTGGAGGAGTAGTTGGTTGGGGAGGTCGCGCGCGCGCCCGCGTTTTATAGCTAGGGACACAGTACAGGGCGGTCGCGTGATCAAGACTCAAAAACTTTTTCTCTCCTCGTCGTCGTCTCTCTCGGTAGAGTGCTTCACTTCCCTATGTTTCTTTTCTTACCAAAGGCTGTGTTTAGTTTCACTTAAAAGTTATAAGTTTATGCGTGTAGGAAAGTTCGATGTGACGAAAAGTTAGAAATTTAAAAAAAACAAGTTGGAATCTAGGACTGAGGATTCAGATTTTACTTTAATTTCTGTTATTACGCTTTTAAACTACTAAACGATATGTTCCGTATGATTTTTCTAAATATAGAAGTTGCTTTTAAAATATCAAATGTATCGAGCTTGCAATAATTAAAATTTAATTAATTATGTGTTAATAGTTTTCTCGTTTTACGTGTGTCAAATTAATCTTTATCTTTCTCTTGGCCTGGTTTAGTTCCAAATTTTTTCTTCAAACTTCCAACTTTTCCATCACATCGTTTCAATTTCAATTAAATTTTAATTTTAGCGTGAACTAAATACACCCTTATTATTACCGGGTTATTGTCGCACGCACAAGAATCCAGAAGTAGGAGTAGGAAAGGGGAGCGAGAGTTACTACTGCTCCTCCTAATTTGATTATATTAGGACTTGAGGAAGAACTGGTTGCTGTGAAGAACAAGGCATCTTCTTCTCCTTTTGTGTTGGTGTGCTTTGAGCTTTTTTTTTCTCTCAAATTCCTTCTCATCTCCTACTTCTACTTGTGTGAGGTGAGATGGAAGACGAAGGAGAAGCTTCCACGTTATGACAACCACCCACCGCTCGATCTGCTTACTTTGAATAGCGCTTTATTTACCTCACCTCACCTGCTTCCTGCATTGGATTCTCCATTCCAGCACGTAGAGTAGCGTAATTAAAGGCATCTCTCGTGCAGCATGCAGCTTAACTAGAGACAGATTAGATCAAGCAAAAGAAAGAAAGTCTTTACTACTTTCTTCCACGGCCGGGCGAACCTTTCTTCTTTTCTTTTCTGTTTTTCTTTTTTCTTTTTACTCCTACAGAAGAAGGCAGCAAGTGTCCATGTACGACTCGCAACTGAGTTCAGAGTTTGGGGAGTTCAGACAGTCCATGTCAACACCTTTGACCTGCGACTTGCTCTTCCTCTACCTGTCGACAGAATGAACGCACATGCTTGCTTGCTTGCTGCCGGCACGCCGACGCCGACGCCGACGACGAAGAAGAAGAGAGCGTGGTCGCCGGAGGAAGACTCCGTCGCCGGCTGTGCGCGGCGCGAAAGCTCACGTCCGAGCGTCCGATCGATTCGCTTATACTACTAATTGTGTCTATGCCAACAGTTTATTAGCAACTTAAAAATGTTTTATGGATAAATTCTTTATATATATATATATATATTCTTAGCGATTTAAAAATAAATACTAGAATAAAATAAACCACGATAAAAAAATCATAAAATCAACTCTAAATTATTTTAAATTTTGGCTATGGGATTCTATCTGTCCCTCTCCATCGCTGTGAACAGTGAAGTGGATAAACGAGAGGGTGCTTACGGTTGGGCCGGGCCTCATTTCGGCCCAAAAGCCTCCACTCCCGTTGGCCCCACAAAATTTCGGGTTTTCCTTTCTAACTGGGCTTTCCGGGGCCCACCGTACGGGGAAACATATGGGCCCTTCTCTTAATTGGGCCTACTCGAGATTTAATCCATTCGGCCGTACAGTTTTCCCCCAAGGTCCACTGACCAGGTACTTCTGAATTTTCAATTTTGTCAGGACAAATACTGTAGTATGTTTACAGGTAACAGAGTGATTAAACTGGACTTTGTGAACAGTGTAAAATGTTAAGGAAAATTAACACCGTACTGTTGATTTCGTTGGTGATCACATGTTCTGAAACGCCATCATGAGGCAATTAGTGAAAAAAAATTACCGAGCTTAAGCTGTTAAGCATATATCATCAGGGTCTTTTAAGCAAAAAAGTGGAGAGGCCCAGCGCAGTGTCCAACTGGCACACTTTCTCCCTTTACCGCTTTTCAGCCTATTTTTACGTTTCACCCCCTAGTGATATCCTGATATCTCTCCTGATCTTGATTTCTTTAGCTTTCGTTTCTTTAAAATTTATACTTCCTCCGTGACAGAATATTAGAAGTTTTAGAGTTCGAGATAGTTATTAAAAAAGTAGATAGAAATAAATGGTGAAGGGTTGTGATTTGATGAGTAGTGCAGGTAGGTGGAAAAAGTGAATGGTGGGGATTGTAATTGGTTGGAAAGAGAATGTTGATGGAGAAGTTGTTATATTTTGAGACATATCCTGAGAGCTAAAAGTTATTATATTTTGAGACGGAGTGAGTAATTATTAGCATAATTATTTGTCTCCATTTCTTTCCCAGTAGTGTCAAATTATAAAATACTAAGATAGTACTGAACAGTTGCGGTACATGATATCTTATGTAGGTAAATTCTCATTTCACATATACTACATTGTTGGTGGCTTAGCGCGCCAATTATCACTAACAAACAGTACCATAAAAAGAACATATTGTTACACTTGTAGTCATAAAAGTTAGCTAGAGCTACTTGGTGGACACAACAAACCCTCCCAAATTTGTTCAACCACCATTCCCATCACAAGTGAATAACCTGCCAGCTCAAAATTTGGTGGACAATAAGGTGCCCATCAGCTAAACTAACCCCCAATCAAAGAGGAATTTTTAAAACTAAAAATAAACAACTAGTAGAATCACTTATAAATAAAACTATATCTACAAAAAGTGGAGAACCCTACCTACTACAACTACAAAAAAAAGAAGGGGGCTCTATATAATTTGGGGGGAACAAAACACCAAAATCTCGGGGTGCCTTTTGCAAAATAAAAAACAATTGTTCTCCTCACAATATTACTACAAGTCCCCATCTTTCTTTGATTTCTCTCTCTTTCTTCCTCCTCTCCTCTTCGTGTCTTGGCCTCCGGCATAAGCGGCGGCGGAGTGGCGGGGTTGCGGCATTGGGAGCTGACGTGGCCGCCGGAGGAGGAGCAAGGCGCGCGGCGCCGCCGGCCATGTGGTGATCTGGGGGGGCTTGATCCCGCCGGAGTGGTTCTTGGGCTGAGAGTGCGGCGCCCATGAACGGAGCAAGCTCCGGCGGCGGCGGCGGCGGCGGCGCCGGTGCCGGCGGGGATGGGCCGTTGGTGTACCAGCGCTGGAAAGGGAACAATGTGAGCGCCAATGTCCCGCTTCTTCTCTTCTTCTCGACATCTTTGTCTCTCTCTCTCTTCCCCTCGCTTCTTGGGTGTATGTGTGGATCTGTGCGTTTCTTGAGGTGGTGCACTCGAATTGACCTTTTTTTTTCTTTCTAGGGACCAGGATTTTGTTGAGTTATGGGAGTGCTCGGATTATTTTGTTGAGCTCTGTACTGTTGATAGCTACTTATTCTGACGTTTATCTCGTGACTTTTGTACTTGGGAATGTGGATTGTAGGACATGTATGGTGTCCTTGGTAGTGAGAAGGACAAGAAACATGAGTACTTAGCTTTGGTTAGTCTTAACTAAGGTGTTAAATGATTTTTAGTTTATGCTAGCTAGTGCTTTAATAATCCTTCCACATGATATGATGTTACAATGTGAAAATGATTTTGTTCCTTGTCCATTTTGAGTGAGGTATGCATAGACAAAGTTGGCAATAGTGCCCAGCTAGCTGGAGTGATGCCAGTTGTATGAGATCTTCAAATTATTTCCTAGCTGGAGTGATGATAGCTGTATGAGATCTTCAAATCACTTCTGCGAATTTAAGAAGTAGGAAGGTGTGATTGCAGCTTATAGCTTTTGTTTCTTTTTCAGGTATTTGTTCTTCAGGGGAGGTTTATATTTGGACCCGATGCAAGATCCTTGTACGTCACCATGTTCCTCATCATCGCGCCAGCGTCAATCTTTTGTTTGTTCGTTGCCAAAGAACTGATGAATAACTTTTCTTATGGTCTGGGATTACCAGTAATGATTTCAGCAGTTGTGTTCACGGCATATGTAAGTATCACTGTCAACCTTTTCAATTTACCTTCTTCATTGGTTTCCACAAATGTGTTGCAATTAGTATATGTGATTTTTGGGATAGGTTGTAATTGAATAGGACATGTACATAATTGTCTTTGTTTGGTAAACAGAAAAGTGTATAAATGTATATATGTATACATTCAGACTTACCACTTTAGGAATTTCTGGCATATTTCAGGACTTGAGCCTTCTACTTCTCACTTCTGGTAGGGATCCAGGTATAATACCTCGGAATGCACACCCTCCAGAACCTGAAGGTTTGGATGGCAATGCAGAGGTTGGATCTAACCAGACTCCACCAATGCGTTTGCCCCGAGTGAAGGATGTTGTTGTCAATGGAATCACTGTGAAGACAAAATACTGTGATACCTGCATGCTGTACCGGCCTCCTCGTTGCTCCCATTGCTCTATCTGCAACAACTGCGTTGAACGTTTTGACCATCACTGCCCATGGGTTGGGCAATGCATAGGACTTGTAAGTTCATACATATGCAAATCTGATAAAATTCCCTACTTACATAAACTGTATGTACTGGTGTGTTAGCCGTTTCAGTCCATGAGGAGTTTATCTGCTTATTCATCCTAATGACCTTCCTATGGTTATTTTCGTGTAATCATGCATGCATGCATCATTATCTTTTATTGTGCTTTCCATTTGCTATTTTTATTATCTTGCTTATGCTGAAATTATCCTCTGTTAGCTATTTCATATTGTGGTAACATAGAGCATCTCTGCAGTTCCAAAATTCTCGCTTTCTAAGTCTCCTGTTTTTACTATAGATTTTGAAATGCTTCAACATGCTTATAAATTTGCACATGACTGTGCAGAGGAATTACAGGTTCTTTTATATGTTTGTCTTCTCAACAACTCTGCTCTGCCTCTACGTCTTTGGGTTCTGCTGGGTATACATTGTTAAGATCAGAAACTCTGAGCAGATAACAATATGGAAGGCTATGGCAAAGACCCCTGCTTCTATTGCTCTGCTAGTCTACACATTTATTGCCGTTTGGTTTGTTGGTGGCCTCTCTGTATTTCACTTGTATCTCATGAGCACCAACCAGGTAAATACTGTTTCCTGAAACTGTAAGCATATATTCCTAGTCTTGCATGGTGTATGTATTCAGTTAATTGTTTACCTTTTCCTCTGCTTCTGTAGACAACATATGAGAACTTCAGGTATCGGTATGATCAACGGGCCAACCCATACAACAGGGGAGTCGTGGAGAACATTAAAGATATATTCTTCTCTGCAATTCCTGCCTCCAAGAACAACTTCCGCGCCAGAGTCCCAGTTCCACAGGAGCAAGGTCTGAGGCCTCGCCCAACCAATGGTTTCATGAGTCCAAACATGGGGAGAGCCGTCGGTGACATCGAGATGGGTAGAAAGCCGGTGGCATGGGATGAGCCAAGGATGGCAGCCGATATCGGCGATCTGGGAGCAGGCCTGGGCAACTTGTTGGAGGACAAGGACGGCAGGTTTCGCAGTGCATCTCCAGATCTAAGCCGTGACGCCCTCGCAATCGGAGGCCTGGATGATCAAGGATCCTCAGTGATGAACCCAGGGCGTACAAGCTGGGGAGTTGAGGCAGGTCGATGATGACAATGTCTAGTTGCCCATGTATGCAGTTATAGTGGAAGACTCAGGGATTTTTAGTGCCGGCTTGTTGCTAATTTGGTGTTTGGGTTGAGATTTGAGGTCACTGATGTTCTTAGGCCTATGACCTTGGGTGGTTGTTTTCACATTTCCATTTCTCCTTTTAATTTTCTGTTCCTCCTTATTGTCCCTTGTATTTCCTGTATCAGTGGTTTGAAGCAGTTGGTTGGTTGTGAGGTATCCAGATTGGCAACATATCCTATGCACACAGTCCCTCACGTGTACACACGTACACACCAACTAAAAAATGTCACCAAAAAATCTAGAAAAAATCATACACATACTTTAAATTGTATTACACCTAGGGTTAAAATCTTAACGTCAAATTCATTATATTTTAGCCGTAACAAAAAAAACAAAAAATCTGACAGTTTTAAGGTTGTAATTTTGTCAGAATTTTATCTTTTTTTATTCTCTATGTAGAATGAATTTGAAGATGCGACTTTGCACGTAGATATAATACTATTGAAAGTATATGTATGAATTTTCCTAGAATTTTTTGTGATAATTTTTAGTTGGTGTACACGGTGTGTACACGTGAGGGCCTGTGTGCATAGGATACGCTCCCATCCAGATTAGTTCGGTTCTAATTGTGTACGTATATAGCTAGAGCACTGAACTTAAAGGGATTGTTTTACTTGGCTTTGATGAATGATTGTGAACAAGATTGTATTTTGCAGTGGACAAACGCCACTCACTTGAGCTGCCATTCCAAGCTTAAACCTGTTGGTTTCGTAATGAGATTTTTTGTGTCGTTTCAGTGGTTATTTGCAGCCTGCTGTTGGAACCTTGTCGTGCTGCAGAGCATTTCTAATTTTAAGCTAATCTTGTCTTGGCTCATGAAATGCCGGTGTGTTGCTCTTCTGCAACATGGCTTCGGAATCCGTTTGAAAACTGTGACTTCGCGTGTGATAAAAATCAAAGATGATGACAAAAACAGACATCATACCAAAACTTAACCAATAGTGCATCAGTTAGCATGGAGCAGTTACAGAAAAAGGGTAATATATAGTAGTATGACCCAAGAAATGGCTAAAGCAGACGACAATAAACAATTGAACAAATTAACCAAGCCACGACATCGTGAATTATTTGACTTATTAAACGGAGCATTTCAGTTTACTACATGTAAGATCTTCACATATTTTCCCAAAAGTGGGCTACTCTTACAAGTTTACAATCTCAACTTCTTAGGTACCAGGATTCACACAACCTCAACTTTACAGTTTGGATTAGACAGGCTTTCCCCCTCTCCAGGAAGTCCTTTTTATAGCATTCTTCAGGTCATTATAGAACACATTTCCACAGTTGAACAAATCAACAAAGCAGCAACATGTTGGAGATCTTTGATGCATTGATTGGAAGCATTTCTGGTCCACTGTACTAAGTGTAAGCTCTTCACATATTTGCCAACTGCAATCATAGATTATAGCCTTTCCCTTATTCTGAAGTACTAGGATTCAAATATAACTTTCTTCTGTCAAGTATGGTGTTTGATCATTACAGTTTGGAGAAGACTGGCTTCCGCTTCTCTAGGAAGGCTTGGATAGCCTCCTCCAGGTCATTAGATCTCAGCATTGCGGCGTTCCATGTTGCAACATGCTCCAGGCCCTGCTCTACTGTTATATCCCTGCTTCTCAGCAAAACAGCCTTTGTTCCCATCACTGCCCATGCTGACTTCTCAGATATTTCTGAAATGGTTAATCATATCCAACACTATATTTAGCATAAGCCAAGCTTGTTGAGTTTAGCAGCAAAAACAAAATGTGATGTGCATGTTAAACAAGAAACAATTATATCCATATAACAATATTTGCAATCATGTTAAGGATAAATCGAACTTCTTCAATTGACAGAGATATAATATTGAATACATATTCCCTCAAAACATCACAGCTGATTATTCACAGGGTCAAAACAGGAGCAGAAAGTCATTAAGTGATCTGACTTTAAGGAGAGATGAAGTCCGTCATTCAATTGAAGTGGTAGAGTGGTTAGTTAGCATATTGTCTATGCAGTTCTTCATTCTCCAGATCTTTTAGGCAGGTTGGTAGAGCGTTTAGTTTCATTCTCTCCATAGATGGGCAGAATAAGCTTCTCTTTGTATTCTTTTCTAAAAAGGATGAAGGAGGAGAAGACACAGCTCACGTTTCTGATGAATTCGAGTTCTTAAAAAAACCAGCCTAAAGTAACAATAGGACCGAGAACAAAGAAAGACATCTAATCAGGAATGGGCTTTTCCCTAAAAGTTTAAGACACCCTCCAAAGCTTTGCAATCCACCCCCTGTTACAGTGGAAAATGGACCAGTGTATCTCCCCAACCATTACAGAGTGTAATGCGTCATGCATGAATTGGATCGATCTAATCTAGAGTATAATCTGGTATAACCATAAGACCACCACTATTTGTAATTCAAGATAAATGAATATTATATATATGGATGTTGAAGGCATTATTACTTATTAGTCCTGGAAAGTTGCTACCGTTGAATACAAGCAAGTCGGCAACTGTAAGCAATGTGATTCATCTCTGTTATCATTATTTCCCTTGGTAATACTTGTGGTTTTATTCAGTAATGAAAGATGTAATGCCTCCACTAAAAGTAAACTGAACAAGGTATACTTCCAAAAGTAGTCCTGAATGACCTATCCAGTTACATCAATTAGAGCCTGCATAGGCTGAATTTGTTGAATGAAAAACGATATACAGTCCAACATTAATCCAAGAGATAACATGATTCTACAGTTACACACGGTTCATTTCATTGTCAATTCTGAATGAAGATAAAATCTTCTGATTCCACAGTTTAATGGAGTAGTAGGTAGCAACAGCTACAATAATACTCCCTCCGTTTCGAAACGTTTGACACCGTTGACTTTTTAGCACATGTTTGGCCGTTCGTCTTATTCAAAAACTTTTGTGAAATATGTAAAATTATATGCCTACATAAAAATATATTTAACAATGAATCAAATGATATGAAAAGAATTAATAATTATTTAAATTTTTTGAATAAGACGAACGGTCAAATATGTGCTAAAAAGTCAACAGCGTCAAACATTTTGAAACGGGGGAGTACTAGCTAAGAACATAGATATATATTTATTTATATGGTAAAAAAAAATACAAGAAGATCGAACTGTGTACCTTTTGCAATCTTTGCAACGCCAGCATCCAATTCTTGCTTGGAATTGAACACCCTGGTCACGAGCCCCATCTCCTTGGCCTCCATGGCGGTGATCTTGCGGCCGGTGAGCGCGAGGTCGGCGGCGTTCCCGTACCCGACGATCCGCGGAAGCCGCTGCAGCGCGCCGAGGTCGGCGACAATGGCCATGTCCACCTCCCTGAGCACGAACGTGGCGTCCTTGGAGCAGCACCGTATGTCGCAGGCGGCCACGACCTCGACGCCGCCGCCGACGCAGGCGCCGTGCACCGCCGCGACCACCGGCTTCCGGCACCGCTCGATGGCCGTGAGCGCCGCCTGCATCTCCAGGATGGCGCGGCGGAGCCCCTCGGCGGCCGCGGGCGCGGGGTCGCCGGAGGGGGCCGTGGCGGGGCTCCCGGGGGAGCCGAGCTCGATGCCGGCGCAGAAGTGCGGGCCGGCGGCGGAGAGCACGACGGCGCGCGCGGCGGGGGCGCGGTCGAGGAGCGCCATGGCGCGCGGGATCTCCGCGAAGGCGTCCGGGCTGAGGGCGTTGAGCCGGGTGGGGCGGTTGAGGCGGACCTCGTAGACCGCCGCGGACGGGTCGGGCCGCGTCACGGCGAGCGTCTTGAACCCGCGCCGGAGCTCCGCCTCGGGCGAGCCGCGGTCGCCGCCGCCGCCGGCGGCCATGGCAGTGGGGAGCGGAGTTGCCGAGGCGTGGAGATTATCTGTTTGTTAGTAATGACGATCCACAACTCTTTCGTATCGCATACTGTCATACGGCAATCATGTCCTAGACACATATAAAAAAATCTAGAAAAATTTATATATATACTTTTAATAGTATTATATTAGAGATAAAATATTAACCTCAAACTCATTATATTTTAGTCGTAAAAAATGATTGTTCTAAGGTGTAATTATGTTAGAATTTTGCCCTTTTGTTACTTTTCATGTAGAATAAATTTAAAGGTGCGACTTTATACGTAGATATAATATTATTGAAAATACATGTATGCACCATGCACCGGGAGATGAGCTCCTTGAGGTAGCCCTACCCGACCTCAAGGCCTATAAGACCGATCCTTATGAGTGATTATTAAGGAACACTAGTTATGTTTAAACTTTAACCTATTGTCTTTTCTAAAATTATATATACCAAATACTTAAGAAATGTCGAATTATCGAGTCTTTTCTATAATTATACTAAATACTTATTATGGAATGCCAAATTCTCAAATGTTTTATATTCTAGATATACTCTCTTATCATAGTTTAACCATTAGAAAAGGTAGGAATGATAAAAGTAGAAATAGTTGTGATCAGCATCGACAAGTATTTACGAACTGAGGGAGTATAAAATCCATTGCTGTTGGTAAACTAGATCAAAATACTGTTGTGTTCCTTTGAAAATATATTATGAATTTAAAAGAACCACATCATGAAAATAGTATATCAAGCTATTTATCTATGCTCTAAACTATTTTTATGCTCCATGGGAGCTCCAACGCTAAGAGAAAATATGTTTGTTGGTTAGCTACATCATTCTCCTTTTCCAACTTCTCCTTCGTGCGCACACTTTCCGAACTGAGCTAAGTTAAGTGTTTTTTAAAAAAAAATCATGTCGACATATGTTTAACTAATAATATTTAATTAATTATACGTTAGTAGATTATATCGTTTTTCTTACGGAGGAAATGAGCCTAAAACGAACCTTTGAACGTACTATCCAATAAGACTTGAAAAGCCCAATCGAAATTGTATTTGGAGAATGATGTAGGTAACCAACAAACATTTTTTTTTCTTATAATCGAGTTTGATTTTGATCAAAATCAAAATGTTTTATAACCTAAAACAAAGTAAGTATCTTGCAAACTCCGATGTTTGACTACTGACCTCTAGAGATAGTACTACTACTGCTCATCTCAATTATCAGCTGCAAAAATTATCACATTAAGATCCCACGAATGTGATGGGCCATAATGACTTTGTTGTGTAGTAAAGATCGCAAAATGACATGCCTGATAGTATTACTGTACTAGCTCTATTTTCTTCAGATAGTGATAATTGAGCAGATTTTTCAGCGCGTTCGTTTGTTGTATACTTGTTGCCTGATATTTGCAAAGTACTTTGACCGGGTCAGCTTGATCAACGGCTGAGAGTCACCCTGATATTTGAGTCCCGTTCGATCATCCAAGGATTAACAAGATATAGAGTAATTAAATTTTTATTATTAAAAATTTAGAAAATAATATTTTTTGGTTTTTTTATAATAATTTCTATATAAAATGTTTTTACATAAAAAATACCGTTTAGTATACCGAAGAATCCGAGAAAAAAAGAACCAGTTTAGAACGGGAAGTAGGATGTGTTTAGTTCATGCTAAAATTGTAAGTTTGGATGAAATTGGAACGATGTGACGAAAAAAATTATAAGTTTGTGTGTAGGAAAGTTTTGATGTGAGGAAAAGTTGGAAGTTTGAAAAAATGTTTGGAACTAACGCCGTGTGTAGTTCCAAAATAATATTTCAAAATTCCTAACTTTTTCCATCATATAATTTTTCTACACACAAATTTCTAACTTTTTCATCATATTATTTTAATTTTAACCAAACTTTAATTTTAGTATGAACATTTTAGTATGAACTAGACGTAGCCAAACTTGGCCCTAGTAGAAGATGTGGTGGTACTGGCTACGGGTGTGAAGCAGGAGAAGAGCCAAGTTTGACTTTGCTGTTGACTCCACCAACTACTAAAGCGCGCAGTGCTACACTGGGTTGGCGAGCGGGGTGGGCCTGGGCCTCGAGGAAGGAAGCCGACGAGAAGCAAAGCGAGCTGAGGGCTGAGGCTGAGCACGCATGGCGGAGACGGCGATCACGACGGTGCTGGCGAAGGTGGCGGAGCTGGTGGCGTGGGAGGCGGCGGTGCTGCTTGAGGTCGGGGACGACGTCCGCCTCCTCCGCGACAAGCTGGAGTGGCTCCACACCTTCATCCGCGACGCCGACCGCCGCCGCCGCCGCCGCGACGACGAGTTCGTCGCCGTCTGGGTGCGCCAGACCCGCGACGTCGCCTTCGAGGCCGAGGACGCGCTCGACGACTTCCTCCACCGCGCCGCCCGGAGGCACCGCCAGGCCACCCCGCTAGCGGCGATGCTGCTGCCTTCCTGCGCCGCCGCCGCCGCCGCGTGGCCCCCGCGCTGCGCCGGCCAGGTCGCGCTCCGCCACGGCCTCTCCGGCCGCATCCGCCAGATCAGGAAGCGCCTCGACGAGATCTCCGCCAACCGCGCCGTCTACAACATCGAGCACACGCCGTCCCCCGCCTGGGCTACCCACCCCTCCTCCGCCGCCGCCACCGCCCTCGCCGCCTGGTACGCTCCCAAATTCACCCAAATTCGCCTCAAAATTCATCTGCAATGTGTGCTCAATCACCAACTAAAAAGAACACGGAAAAACTTGTGATATGCAATCTGATTCTTGTGAGCCCAATCCGGCCGTTGCGGCAGTCGATGGCGCTCGAAGAATCAACGAGCGGCGGCGGCGGAGGATTTGGCTGGGAATTCGTCGGCCGGTGAGGTCACGGCACTTTGACCGGGTCAGCTTGATCAACGGCTGAGAGTCACCCTCACAGATCGGACGACCAGCGGCGATCCAAAATTTTACGATATTTTTTTCAAATATACCCCTGGTTTGGGTGGGACAACAAATCCGGTAGTGACCTGGACTTTTTTTAAATAAATCCCAGCCTACTGCCTAGTACTACTAGGATGTTTGGTAGCTATCCAGAAATTTTCAAACAACCCCCTGATTTGGACCGTTAGCATTATAGCGATCCGGCGTGTTTACAAAATAGCCCTCCATTGGATTGATGAATCTTCTCCGACGATTCTGACTTCGGTCTCGTACCTGTTCTTGCAATTCCAACCTTTTTTTAGATAATGGATTTTCATTAATCCGGCCTCTATATACACAAAGGATATACAACAGCAATTCCAACCTGACAAGTGACGAGCACGATAGATCGATCGAGCAGTTATGAACTTGTTATATCTTCCAGTATCTTAATGAATCTTGTGCAGTTGTGCTACTCCATGAATCATATGCTCAGGTCAGCTGCAAGCCTGCAAACAGAAATTTTCTTCAGACTTCAGAGCACGCTGCTTGACGCTGTTCAACGTTCCACAGTGAAGCAGTTTTTACAAGTGCCTATGCATGCATCCAACCAGCATACTCAGCACTACTCTACTCATAGTTCATCACTGAAGCAGTAAAGAGTCCATTTCACAGTTCATCTCTGAAGCTGTCATCTGCTGTTGATTAGTATTGGTTCTTGTCTTCACGAGATAGCAGGTTGGCAGTGCCCAGGAGCAGGAGTTAGCCAACATTCTGTTTGCATTGTCTTGTTGCCCACTTACTCATTAATAGGAGCATTCTTTAAAAGGGCATGTAGCTTAGTGGTTGCAGTGACCTGAGTTCACCACAAGGTTCTAAGTTCAAATCTTCATAGAAGCGAATTTCAAATTGGGTTATTTGAGGGCTAAGTTTCCTATCTAATAGGCTAAGTTCCTAAATTAAAATAGCTGTATATATCCGGTTGGATATAGAGGCCGGGTAAAAAAAACCCTTCTCTCTAAAGAAAAGAGCATTCTTTGCTGTTCATCCATGCTCTTGAATACAAGCATTTCTCTCTGTACGCTCCGTGGCCAAGCAGCATGTTGCAGAGTATATGGTGATCGGTAACCAAACAAAAGTTACCTGCCTTTTCCCTTGGCCCAAGACTCTCATATGAACGATCAATAACCAAATAAAAAAAGCTACCTGCTTGATCTTTTTTTCCCCCTTTGCATTGTTGATCCACATCTGAAACTCTTATATGACTGAATTTCGTACTACTTCCTTTCAAAAATGTTTGAATTCCCTACTACTCGCACTGGTAATTTTTGTAAGCAAATTGATTTTATCACAATATAGTAGGTTTTGTTGATGATACAACTTCATCCTCATGACCAAGTTGCTGGTTTGAACATTGAACCTAAAATAATTGTATACGCTTTCCGTCCTAAAATAACTTATTCTAGGATGGGATGATATCCTAACACAACAAATTTGGATTCCAGATTTATCGTAGTCGGATGTGTCACATTTCATCTTATGTTGAATTATGTTGAGACAAATGGAGACCGTGTTTAGTTCACCCCCAACTACCCCAACTTCCAACTTTCCATCACATCACATCCAAAACTTTTCTACACACATAAACTTCTAACTTTTTTACAAACTTCCAACTTTCCTCAAACTTCCAACTTTTTTCAGGAACTAAACATACCCGGAGTATGGGTGTGTTTAGTTCCACGTCAAAATTGAAAGTTTAATTGAAATCGAAACGATGTGACGGAAAAGTTAGAGGTTTGTGTGTGTAGAAAAGTTCGATATGACGTTTTTTGGGTTCAACTTTGCAACTAAACATGGGTTGTATTTAGATCCAAAGTTTGGATCCAAACTTCAGTCCTTTTCCATCACATCAACCTGTCATACACACACAACTTTTCAGTCACATCATCTTCAATTTCAACCAAAATCCAAACTTTACGTTGAACTAAACACAGCCATGGCCTATATCATTATATCTTGTTAGCACCGTAGCACGTTGACTAAAGAGTCGCATGTATTTTGATGCAGGGATGATTTGGAAGAGTATACTGTCGGCTTCGACAAGTACAGCAACATGCTCAAGGAGCAGCTCATCGACGACGCCGTCACCGGCCGCGCCATCGTCTCCATCGTCGGCGAGAGCAGCATCGGCAAGACGACGCTCGGCCGCAAGGTGTACCAGAGCCCCGAGGTTCGCAACCACTTCGAGATACGCACGTGGACGGTGCTCCCGCCCAAGTGCCGCCCGGCCGACGTCCTCCGTGACATCTACAGGCAGGCCAGCTCCCAGCTCCGGCGATCTCCGTCCCAGCAGAGCGCGGACGACGGTTGCGGCGCCGACGCCGCTGTGGCGGCGTGCCGGTCGTCGGGGAAGGACGTCGGTAACCTGCTGTTCCGGAACCTGACCGGCCGGCGTTACATCGTCGTCGTCGACGGCAGCATCGCGGCCTCCGACTGGAACAGCCTGAGAGCGTCGCTCCCCGACGAGGGCAACGGCAGCAGGGTGGTGCTGATCACCGACATGGCCGGGCTGGAGGTGGTCACGTACGCCGCCGGGCCGACGATGAACAGCCCGATCAAGCTGGAACGGCTCAGCCCGGAGAACACGTACGAGGTGTTCCGGCGCCGGGTGTTCGGCCGCGGCGGCGACTGCCCGCGCCAGCACAGGTCGAGGTACTACCAGAAGATCTTCCAGATCACCCGCGGCCTGCCGCTGTCGATTGTCGTCCTCGCCGGCGTGCTGCGGTCCAAGGAGCCCCCGGCGGAGTGGGACGAGGTGATGTCGCAGCTTGCCACGGCGAGGGAGCCGTCGTCGTCGTCGTCCAAGAACGGCAACAGCGGGCGGATCATGTCGCTGGCGTTCGACGACCTGCCGCACCACCTCAAGTCGTGCTTCCTCTACTTCGCGGCGATGCGGGAGAGCGCCACCGTGGACGCGCAGCGGCTGGTGCGGCTGTGGGTGGCCGAAGGGTTCGTGCGGCCGCGGCGGGGGAGCACCATGGAGGAGGTCGGGCAGGGCTACCTCAAGGAGCTCATCTCCCGGTGCATGGTGCAGCTGGTGGACAAGGACGAGTTCGGCGTCGTGCAGACGGTGGTGGTGCACGACCGCCTCCACGCCTTCGCGCAGGACGAGGCGCAGGAGGCCAGCTTCATCGAGAGCCACGACAGCACCGACGTGCTCGCGCCGGCCACCGTGCGCCGCCTCGCCGTCCAGAACTCCTCCGAGAGATACGTCCACCTCAGCAATGCTCTCCCCAAGCTCCGCTCCGTCGTCTGCGACCTCGTCGACGGTCGCAACGGCGGCGGCGGCGGCGGCAAGTGCATCCAGTGCACCGACCTTGGCTTCCTCCACGCGTCCAAGTTCCTCCGTGTCATTGACATCCATGGCCTCGAGCTCAAGAAGCTTCCAAACGAAATCGGCTCGATGATCCACATCAGGTACCTGGGTCTCCAGTGCGGCCAGCTGGAGAAGCTGCCGCCGAGCGTGAGCAACCTCGTCAACCTGCAGTCGCTGATCCTGAAGGGCAGGAACGCCGGCCACGTGCTCGACGTGACCGCCGCGTTCTGGAGGATCACCACGCTGCGGCACGTCGTGGCGCCGTTCGCGCTGCCCAAGGTGCTCGGTGACCTGCACAGCCTCCAGACGCTTCACGGCGTGCAGCATCTGTGCTGGGACACGCGCGGCGGCGGCAACCCGCTGGGGACGTCCACCAACCTCCGGTCGCTGGAGCTCAGCGGGCTGCTCGCCAAGCACGCCGCCGCGCTGACGGCGGCGCTGGAGAGCCTGGACCTGCTGGTGCACCTGATGCTGGACGGCGAGTCGCTGCCGTCGACCGTGTTCACCATCCCGAGCCTACGGCGGCTTCAGAGCCTCAAGCTACGGGGCTCCATGGACTCGCCGGAGGGGCCGGGTGGCGACGACGACGACGACAACGAGTCGGCGGACGTCGGCGTGGTGCGGTACATCCGGCCGAACCTGACACGGCTGTCGATGTGGAGCACGATGGTGGGGCAGAAGTTCGTGGACATGCTGGGGGAGCTCCCGAGCTTGGCGGAGCTGACGCTGATGGTGGCGGCGTTCGACGGCGAGCGGCTGGAGTTCCGGGACGGCGGGTTCCGGAGCCTACAGAAGCTGAAGCTGGGCCTGCCGGAACTGGAGGAGTGGACGGTGAGGGCCGGGGCCATGGCGTCGCTGGCGAGGCTGACGCTGTTCGGGTGCCTCAAGATGCGGATGCTGCCGGAGGCGCTCGCCGGGATACCGGAGCTGGAGGAGGTGGTGCTGTACAGAATGCCGATCATGGTGGAGAGGATCAAGAAGCACGGCGGGGAGGATCACCACAAGGTCAAGCACGTCCCCGTCATCCAGACCATCTGGTAGCTTTGGTTCACCTCTGGACAATTTTGATTTTTGAACGTGCCAATGATCGCAGCTTGCAAGTAGACATGAACAGTGTGGTAGTGCATCAGCATTGTATCGAGTTTAATACTCGTTTGACTTTCTTCTTAGTAAAAGTTCTTTAGGTTTGGCCAATTTTATAAAAAAAAATCAGCAACAACTACAACACTAAATTTGTTTCATTAAATTTAGCATTGGATATATTTTAATAATATATTTGTTTTTATTGAAAATATTAGTATATTTTTCTACGAATCTAAAGAAGTTTAACTAAAAAAAAATCGAACGGCTTATAATATGGAATGGATAGAGTAGTATTGGTAACTATTGTGCTTAGTACTCATAAACTTATCTTAAAAAAAATATAAGAATTAACATTTAGAATAGCTTAGTTATAATGTCGTGTCCATTTTTTTCTTTCTCTCAATTATCTATTAAATACTTCCTTCGGGTTGATAACACTTTGACAACTATTTTCTATATGATTTTATTGATGTGCTTTTTAAGACTAATCTATACGTATTAGTAGATAAATATTTTAGAATTATTTATAGTCAAGGATTTTAAAGTCTGACTTCACCTTGTCCAAAACAATTAACATTATCATCCCAAAGTGAGTATATATTGTTTCGCATATGTATAGTTAGCTCTTACATGAAAGCTAGCGTCATTCTACATATGATTATAATTGTCCTAAAATATAAGCGATTTTGGTTGGATGTACCGAGTGTACACGACAAGCGCTCACAGCCCAAACTTCCCACATTTTCCTTGGTTGGCACTTAGCACCATATGTTTTATTTTTCTTGTGCAAGAACAAAAAATCATGTGGTCCATTTTCATTTGGAACCAAAGTTTTCTATGCAGAATATTTCTATATCAATAGTTTTTATGTATACACTTTCTATGGCAACACCTCATGGGCCAATGGCCATAATGAACGCGTTGACCTAAGTCGCCCATTATCAGACCCACTAGCTCTAAGCATGTAACGAAATTTCAAATGCCTTTTATAGAGCTGAAATTTCAAATCCACCAGGGCAAACTCGTATATATGGGCTGGAAATCCACTAGTAATAGACCACCCCAAGTCCATCGAATTAAACTAATCCGGCCCATAGATAAATCCACGCCCCACCCCCATGTTTCTCCCCCGCTTTGGCGAGGCTGACACGTGGGGACCACCAACCTCCACGACACGTCAGCGGCACATCCGCTGCAGCCTGCAGGCCGCCCACCACCCAAACCCCGCGCCGCGCTGACATGTGGCCCCCCACGCGCGTGCTCCCCCCACCCACGCCCGCTGACATGTGGCCCCCACCGCTCCGCCCCCGCGTGCTCTCGTCATCCATCCGATGCGGTGTGCATCCGCGGCCGGAAGCTGGCAGCCCACCCACACCGAGGTCTCCCATCTCCCCTCTGTCGCCTCGCGTTCACACATCCCCCCTTCTCCTTCTTCCCCCCCTCTCCCAAGCCGCGAAATCCCCTACTAAACCCTAGGATTTTCTCCCCTCCCAATGCTGGAGACGGAGCCGTAGCAAGGTCTGAGATTTCTTCTCTCCCCCCTCGCGTGCTCTCGCCCTCCCCGCGTCGCCCCGTCGCTCGCTGCTGTTGAATTCTCTCTATGTTTTTTTTTTTTTTTGCTGATTTCTCTCTTTGGGCGGTTAACCGTGGGGGGCAGCATGGTTTGTTGCTCGCTCCGTGATGCTGTGCGGGATTTTAGTTTTTTGTTTTTCTGATTCGATTGATGCTGCTGGTGATGGGTGATAACGGAATCCGTCCTGGGTAGCAGGATATTTTCTTCTTTTTTTAGAGCGCCCATCTCTGATTGAAGTGATAGAGAAGAAATTTTTGTACCGTGCCATGTGTAGTGCGGCTTGTTTTCTGTTCTCTTGGTGCAAAGTTGCAAACTTGGTTAGTTGATTTTGGTCGTCAGGCCTGTCCGAGCCTTGGATTAGGTTGTTGGGGGCAGTATTTAATTAAATAGTAGTCACCATGGTTGCAGGCTTGCAGCCTTTTGCTGCTGCTCATCTTCATTTACAGCTAGCGCCTACCTAGTTCTGTGCCATATTTGGGCGCTGCCACTATGACCATGGCAAAAAAAAGATTAGTTTTTTATCGCACCCCTTTTCGAAGGCCTGGGTAGGACTTTCGGTATGTGGGAAATCAATGCTTGGTTTGATGAATCTGCAAATGACTTTGAAGTGGCTCTTTCTGTTTCTTTTTTTTTTTAAAAAACCGTTCTTCTGTAGTTTGTAAGATCTCGAATGCTCTGTAACCACATAATTAAGAACTCAAATATGATACTAGTATGCATTAGATTACTCATCTTAGATGCCTTATTTTCTCGTCAACAAAACTGGATTTTTCTTAGATATTTCTCACTGATCAATTCCATTCTCATTTTATTTGCAACACAGAGATTCAGAGCTAAGTGCCCTGTGGTTCCCAATTACTGTTTCAATCACCCCCTCTTTAAGGGTCACAGTTTTGTCTAATGTATTTATGTGTTTTTCAGGTTTCTTACCTCTGGAATTTGGGGGATTCTCAACGCCCAAGCTAGATTACATAACATGAATGCAGGATTCAGCCCACAGATCTTGGCGCAGAAGCTTTTGAAGCTCAATAATTCACGACAAAGTATAGAGAGTATCCTTCCAGAGTGTGATCCTACAACTTTCTCCATCATTAACTTAGTGACGTCCTCTCTAATGTGGTTTAGTGTAATTGTCGCATAGCTATTGTTCTTCATGGATAAGAGGGTGTCAACTATTTTCCCTATAGTTTCTCTCAGGATAACACACAAACTATCCATCTTCATTTTGACTTGTCAGTTACAATTCAGTGGCTTACATGGCCTGGATGATTAAAATTCATAGCACACATTTTATAGAAAAGGTTAATGCTTTAAAATTTTAATCTTACCACTTCTATAACTATGGCAGTAGACCTTTTGCATCCAGTTGATCACTCATCACACAGTATTATGATCAGTTGATATCATTCTGGTAGTCTAGCAGTCATCCGTTGACCCTTGCTCAAATATGTTCTTCCTAAGAAGTGTGTCCAAACAAAATTTGACAGCTTATTTCTGATTGTTTATTTGATCTTACCTCATGGCTAGTACATTATACTCATTATACTGCTCATTCACATAATGGTGATGCTTAACAAAAGAAAAGCTTTGTCACATTGGTGTGTCTTTCATTATCGACACTGCCGACAAGTTGTTGAAACATGGGAATCTGATTTTCACTCAGCTCCTCGTGAGAGGAGGGTATCTTTGCTGTACCTTGCAAATGATATCGTGCAGAACAGCAAAAAGGACTCTGGTAGATATGTAAATGAGTTCTGGAGGGTCATCCCTGCTGCCTTAAACGATGTGTTTGTCAACGGCGATGATTTTGGAAGGAATGTCGTACAGAGACTGGTATGTCAAGAAAATATTGTTATTGTTTGCATGCATAAAAGCATTTAATTATGTATCAATCCATCCCTGTTATTTCTGATTTTGGCTAATTGTAGCAAATTTGCATATAACTACCTTAGTTTCATGGAAGTAATATTCATTCTTTATGCAATCACTACATATATGGTTGGTACATTACATTGAACTAATACACATTCTGTATGCAATCACTACTTGCTTTAAATTTCGAAACCGTAAAGCCCAGTAGCATGGTTATTGTGGCATCGCTAGTACGACATCATGGAGTCCAGTGGCCACGAGGCTCACCTCGTGTTGGCCATCTAGGCGTGTGCCTTGGAAAATGAGGTGTTCATGACAAGATTTCATTCAGGTGCCTTAACCAGTTGTCAGGGGACATGCAAGGGTAGAGAACAAGGCTAAACTGCTACGTGGGAAGCAGCCAAGAAGGCATGTGGGTCTGGTAGATGAGTAGGTGGATGTGGAGAGGTAGGAAGGAATGGAGCGGTGCTGTTGAGGGGCGGCACCGCAGCTGTTTAGAAAATGAGGATGCAGCACCATGTAGAGCAAAGTAAACAGCCAGATTAAGGGTTGCAACCACAAGTGATAATGAGCCAGGAGAGCCCTTCTGGCCTAGTCACAAACATGCAGGTAGAGGGAGGAGCTAGGATTCCACTAGTGTCGCCTCTTCTTATGCGTGTGAGCGATGCTTAAGCTTGCTTCTCTCCACTCCACGCCGTGCCCACGTGGCCATGTCCTCCTCTCCACATTTCTTACACCGGTCTTCTCTTTGTGTAGTTCCCAATCATTGGGGGCCTCCCCATGATCTCACCACTGCCTCTAAGCTTCTTCCCTCTGTGTATGTATGTTCGTTCTGCTTCTGCCATGTTGTGTGTTCATGAGGGCGTTGTTGCTTACTTCTGCTATGCTTTCTTTGTGCGTACAGTTCACTGTTGATGTATTAAATTTGCTTCTGCTCAACTCCTGTTCTCTAATATTCCTATTGCATTATACATGCCTATCGTCTGTTCTACTACATTGTATTTCTTGTCTTCTAGTTTGCTGCACTAGTCAACCCTTTTAGTTGGCCATATATCGCCTTGAGGACACCATGGTGCCCACCTAAATGCCACATGGCATCCTGGGCCTCCTAGCGGCATTGTGAGAACCTTGCTTAGGAGAAGTGAAATGGTGAGGTATTTTGAAGGGCTTGCATTTGGTTTCAGATCTACAGTTGGAAAAGTTCTCAGGTTGGGCTAAGTTAGCATAGGATTTGTTACCTATTTTTTCGAAAGTAAGATTTAAGTTGCCTATTTAATAGTGTTCGTCTTGCTACTTTACTAATATGCCTAGTTAATATGTAATTTCATCAGCACTTTCTCTATTTCTTAATGCCATGTTATATTGGTCTTACTATTACATAAGAGACTTTGTACTAGGGAGGAATCTTGTGTGCGCATGACTAATAAAAGCCTTAGATAAAGTTTCTTATATGCCATTGATATGCCATTGAAAAATGTATTACCTTCTTCTGTCAAAAAATGTGTTTCAATGCTATAAAGTTTAGGGGAAGTTTGGTTCATAGTATAGGTGGCATGTCAAATTAGGAAAATACCGCAAAAAATTTCCCACTTTGTTGAATACCATAGGATCACACCAATTTCTTTGGAAATTGCCCCTCCAGTCAAGTAGTGTTTGACCCTATGCCATTGGTCAATTATTCCCTGATTCCTTCATCCCAATCTTTAAATCCCTCGACTTGACCCGTCTTCTGGAGGCGGCAACACTGGCAAGCACAGGGACACATCGGGGGAGCACGCCCACGGTGATATGATGATGGAGGTGGTCTGGCTAAAGAGCAACGCGCCATCGGCTAAAGAGCAACGCACCATCAAAGACAGAGCAGGCCCAACCAATGCTTGCTTTCCTTCTCGAATATGACAGTGTTTTCAGCGCCTCCTTGGCGGGATGATTTCAAGGGAGCAATTGTGGCCGCTGCCTTCGACGTGGGGGTTCGCGGATGTCGTGTTGGCAGAGGGCAACAAGAAGCGTGCGAAGGTGCTGCTCGATGGCAACATGCAAGGCTATAACTACGCAATGGTATGTTCTTCGAGGACGACAACACCATTGCAGCTAACTTCTTCGATTTTGTTTTTCTCCTTGGCTACATGTATGCATAATCATGATTGCAAATGTGTGAACAAACCCCCAAAAGAAAGCAAGGTAGGGTATTGAAATTAAAGTGGGAATTGGTCCTTTCATCACTTGGATTAGAGATGGCAGTGGGTTCGGTCGGGCTTGAGCGGATGTGCTCGTGCCTGAAACATTGCCCGAAACCTTTGACGAGTAAAATATAGAACCCATGCCTGTTGGGTATCCAAAAGCCAAAGGTACCCATGGGTTTTGCTACATCTAGACATAATCCTCTTTCAACCTCTAATAATCTCAATCTCAATCAAGATTTGGACATGCATATTGTAAAAAGACGACTGACGTAATTAAGATTTGGACAATCAAGGAATAAATGAATTCCTAGTTGCATTTCAACAAACATGTAACGCGCAAAGAACAAATGCTATAGCTATGGTAGTAGGCGAGAAACAAATTGACAAACATCCAAAGAAGAAAAGATGGATTAAAGCATCTTGTGCTCTTCCATGACTGTCGTTGCCGTAGAACTGTCACTTGCTCGCTTGCGCCCTTGCAACGCCATTGACCTACGGTCGTTGCGAAGCCGTCCGCCTAAGCCTAGTTGTGGTGCCCCACTCACCCGCCTGCGCCTGTGCCTTGGTGTCTATTTGTAGTCTTAACAGGGGATTGTGGATAGAGCATTCCTTTTAGAGAAGGTATACATATGCTCGTGATGTTCTTAAATGGGCTGAAAGTTTAGTAGTGGGCTAGGCCAAAATCACACCAACATGTCTACTCGAGTTGGGAATGGGTTACCCATGGGCACATAATAAGACCTGGATTATGCCCACTAAAAAGTCAGTTACTGGGCGAGCATAGGCATAATATCTAACCCATGCCCATACTTGGATTGGTTGACAATTCAACAAGGGTTAATTGGTTCCATGCCATTATAACTTTCACGCTTTTGAAATATACCACTATTATTCATCTATCTGTAGTCACGCCATTAAAATTTTACAGGTATTTGATATATGCCACTACTTACCCCTTGAACACATTCTTTTAAATTTTTGGACCAAATTATCCCTGTCTTCTCCCTTATCCCCTCTCCTCTCTCGTGTTCTTCTCTCCTTTGCCAGATCCGATTGAGCCCTCAAGTCTGGACGGGCAAAGCAGTCAATGGCGGCGTCCTCAAGTCCGACACAATTGAGGTGGATGCGCCTGGGTTTAGCCGCATCAGCAACCGAAGCAGCTATAGGAAGTGCAGCCGTCAGCACAGACATTGCCGGCGATGGGCGAAGAAAAATAACTGTGGACAATTAATTAATCAGCTAATTTCATCGGTTAATGCATCTTTGGGAGCAACCACGACACCCTGTTCCTTGCAATAGTCAAGTTTACAACCGATCTGTATGTAAAGTAGTGGAGTTATGGAGTTATCGTACATATGCACGGTAGTTAATTGGCCAAGAAACAAGGTCAGCAGGAGGAGGGTGAGGGGTGAGGAGCTTGGACTCGAACCGCCGGGGGGTGCGTCATCCCGACGAGGCGCAGTAGAACAAAGTGCCGATGTAGGACATGCAGCATGTAGCACAGAAGAGGAAGGAGGACTAGAGGAGGAAGACGAGGGCAAACTGGTCCAAATTATGTTACGAATACACCCAAAGGGCAAATAGTGGCATATATCTAATAAATAAAAAATTACAATGGCATGATTATAAATAGATAAAATAGTAATGGTATTTTTCAAAACATGTAAATTTATAATGGTATAGATCCATTTAACCCATTCAAGTAAGGGTGAAATTTGTGACGGCAGTGTGTTTTTCAAAGAATTTGTTGCACCTTGTATTTAGTGAAGTGGGAATTTTTTGTAACATTTTTCAAATTTGACATCACATATTTGCTATGAACCAAAACCTCCCTCAAGTTTTACCTAACATCATGTCAATGGAAGCCTTTTCCGTTCTTCCTACTACCTAATTCCATCATCATGATAGCCACTATGCACTTGATATTCGAACAATGAGTGCTTTGTACCTACCTCCCGTGCAAACCCTACCCATTATATCGGATCTACTGCCTACCATGGACTCCGATGCTTGTAGTGGCGGGGTCATAATCATCAACCTGTTGTATTGGATATCTACTATCATAAGATTGAACTCATCACCCTCAACGCTAGGTCCCATGCACATGTCTTGGTTAAGAATAATGGAGAGTTTTTGGTCGTCGATGTTGTAGGTTTGGCATCAGATAAGATAGTCTAGGCGATGGCCATGTGTTGGTGGAGTGGTTAAATTAGTAGTTTGGTCTTGCTCTTGGAAGGATAGGGAGTCATTAGCCCGTGGGAAGTAGATGGGGATGGCTAAATCAATCTAACAAGGGATTGCTTGTGGTGAACATGAAAGTAATTGTAATTGTCATTTCTTAGCCAAATTCGTCCACCATTTTCTAGCACCATCTCTTTCTTCTAGGTCATTTTCCTTACCTCTAGCTTACGAACCATCATGCACATCTCCGTTGCACTTGTCGCCCTCCTTGGACCTCTACCAAGCGGTAGTCCTAGAAGCACTTGATTGTTTGCCACTAGCTCGCTGCATCCTATGTATCATGATGGTGATTGATAGTGGGCAATAAGAAGATGGCAAAGCTATGGCAAGAAGAGGTGAACCTGGGAGATGAGAGAACAACATAGCAATTTTGTCTTTGTGCATATATACCACTTAAAGATAAGAGGCTAGTAGAAGTGTGAAAGGCCAACAAATTGCTACCTACTGTTGTAGGGAGGAGCAATTTTTTAATGCATATTCCATATGAGGATGCAACTCTTCGAGGCATATAATTTGTCAACAACCTAGGGTTATTTTCCCTTAATTCTATGTCTAATCTAACCCAAAGGATGGAGGTTCTTGAAGTCAATGACAATGTGGATGCACTCGAACCCTAGAGGATTTAATGAGCGATGAATTGTTGATACAACTAAACAAAACTTGAATGATGATGTTAGGCCTTATTTCGGAGACGAGATTGTTTTGTCATCATCCATTGTATGATGAAACAATCACCCATGACATGATTTGTTTGCCGTTGTTGGAAGATCTCTTTACCCACATTCGACGGTAAATAAGATCTATTGCGATGGCTGAAGCGCAACACAGCTTTGAAAGAAATGATCTAGCTTGATATATTACCAAAAATGGTTCTGCTTAGTTGTGATATGATGAAGCCATGAGCCCATGAAGCGCAAAATATTCCAATGAATGAAGTGTTGTCATTGGTGTACACCTGCACCTTTGCTATAAAGAGTTTGTCTAAGGGTGCGCCAAGAAATGTGATTCTTTGTTTTGTTGTGTTACATCTTTATAAAACTATAATGTGTCTCCCACGCATGTCTCCATAGCAGAACGTGCTTTGAGTGCTAGTTTGGTGTTCTTCAGTTTATTCTTTTTTGAAGAAACATTGCCCTTCCCATAACCAGGAGATTTCTTTGCTACATTAATAGGGGTGGGGTTCCACATGTGAAAGTACTCTAACCCTAGGAACGAGGGATGACACCCAAAAATATCAAAATGAAGTAATATGTCCTATCCATAACACATGATTGTCTTCATTTCTTCCAAAAATGTCAAAATAGTTAGGTTTTTTTGGCCTTTAACTTTTTATTATTTTTTCTAAGTAATGTTGTAAGCATAGTATGAAAAACCGGACCGGCGAATGACCCGGTTGACTCCTTGGATCATCGGTCTATCAGTCGGACTGGTGGACCAGCAGTTGAACCGCGGTTTATTATGTATATGTATATTGTTTGTTTGCATTATACAATAATTGCTTTGATGGTGGGTAGGTTACTGCAACTGACTTCTAGTGCGGAGACCAAAGGTCGAATCCCCGCGGTAGCGCCTTTTCCTTCAATTTTTGCTAGAAGAACAAGATTTAACATGTTCAGCGGAGACCAAAGGTTGAATCCCAGCGATAGCACCTTTTCCTTCAAGTTTTGCTAGAAGAACAAGATTTAACATGTTCAGTCTAAAAACATGCCAGTTCTACCGTGGCGGGCTCTAGTTTCCTTTTTTTTACGGTTGAACCACCGACCTTGTTAGGTTTTTTTTCACTATGGTTGTAAGAGGAAATTAACAGTTTAGCCTCCCTTTCCATCATCAAATCTCTTGTTTTGCCATCATCATATCCCTCATCTAGCTAGAGCCTAGTTGTGGGTGGTTTCCTGGGTAGCCTCATTCACACCGACTGTTGAGGTGCCAACTTCTCATATCATCGAAGTTGGGGGTAGAGGTGGCGAGGTAAGCTACGGCGACAATGTGTGTGATGACGACAGAGGATGTATGGGAGGGAGGCGAGGAGCTAGAGTGAGGTGAGGCGATGACAGGACTGAAGGTAAGGTTTTGCCTCCTTCACCTTCACCTCGACCTATAATAGACTCCCTACTGCCACCCTCCTTGGATTCTCTCATCAAGCTCCCTCCTTGCCCATCTTTGACGCGCATGGTATTGGTGATCATGCACAACCATGCTGGTGGGAAACCACAAAGTATCCGCTCCCTTGGTAGGCGTTAGTGTCAATGATGAAAGGGGATTAGGCCTTTTGGGTCTTCTGGTGGAGTATATTATGTGAAGGCTAACGATTTGGTGCTTTTGAAAGAAATCAACAAACACTAATATGGATGTGAGGTTAGAATTTTTTGTGTTCGAGCTAGCAAGGGACCCTAGATGGAATATCTAATTTTATTGTGGATGTAATTTTCCTTTTTTGCTGCATAGATGCCTAAAAATCAACAATTAATATCATGATGGACAACGAGCACAACTGCCCTAGTGCAAAGCATTTGTCACTATGAATACCATGATGGATCTTCTATTGGGTAATGACAAGTTTTCCTTAATATCCTTATATGCTTCGAGAAAAAAAAATCAACAATTAATAGAAGAGTCAGATTATGGTACAAACTAAGAGTTTCTTAGTGAATTGCGATCTGCATTAGGGATCACTTGCCATGCCAAGATGGCAATGCCTTTTTTGACCGTAAACTGAGGTTCTAGCTGCTTATGCATTTTCAAGCTTGTGACATGCAATGCCTTGCTATTTTGCGTTGGTAGTTTTTTAGTGATGAGGTTATCTCCTTGGATAGTTTTGACGTGGCACCGTTGTCTGTTGGCTTTGATCCCTTGCATGCACTCATGGGAATTGTGTAGCCTTACCATATATTGTTGTATGTTGATTTGATATGCTTTAATAACCAGTAGTTCACCTGGCATAGGGACATAATTGCTCACTCTATGTGGTATGAGCTATGGCAGCTGAAGTCCCCTCATAGTTAGGACATCCATCCTGAAGCCATACTTCCTATTGATCATAAGGGACCATCGGATCTACTCGGCACAAAAGGATGGAATTAATACTAATAAATTATTACATGTGATGCTCAAGCTATTGAGCTCTACATTAAAAACACCAAATTAATCTTGTGAATTTTGAATGTTGCATATGAGTGAGAGTACAGAGGCAGTGGTAATAGAATTATTTCTAATTCCTGTTGTATGGTTGGCAATAAAGCTTTTCGCAAATAGTGGGATTGGACATATATTGAGTGGCTGAGGTAAGTCAGGATGGGGATGCTTGATTCTTAGATGAATAATGTAGTATCTCACACATTTCAAAATCTGAATGTACAGGTCTACAGTTCACAATCATTTTAAAGTTTGAAAACTATTTCCAAAAACTTCAGAACTGAATATATGGAACCATCAGAAGTTCAAAATTTCAAAGTCCAGTTTATTATATTTGAAATTTGAAACTCATTATTTGAATTGTGTGTCATGCACATTCTGGTTTCGCTAATGAGGCGTAGGAAATTCTTGGTACCGGAATCTCCCAATCCAAAAAGAAAGAACAGTACGACATATGTGTATTTTGTGGTTGGCTATTCCCTTTTTTTTTTTGGGTTCTGTACAGTGTAAATATGCAAATTCGATTGAAAATTTTCAGATTTGCATAATTTTGTGTATTGCACATTTCTTTGTTATTATTTTAACAGCACAATGTGCACTTTTCACATATTGGGGCATGTGAATGCCTAGGCACCAAAACCATTTAACTCAGTCCTGTAAACATATTTATTTTGCATTCATGTCTCATTTTGCAGGCACATATAACTGTTTGATCTCATTCTCTCTAAAATATTTCAGGTTGACATATGGGAAGAACGTAACATATTTGGATCCCATGGGCAAAGTCTCAAGGAAGACTATTCTAGAAGGTTCAAGGAGTTCAAATCCAAGTCGGTAAGTAGTCTTTACTTTAAATACTTTTAATACTCATATAATCTTTTATTATTTTCATTCATGTATGCATTTGGTGACTCTTTACAACTCTGTATGTTTGTTTCACATAATTACAGAGAAATTCTAGTGGGGAGCTGCTGGAAAAGGTTATCTCTTGCTACAAGCATATGTTGAATGCTCATGTAGACGACGATACTCTCATGCGGAAATGTCAAAATGCTCTTAGCTTTGTTGACAATCTCAGCAACGAATATGAGAACAACTCTATTTTAGGTGAGGATATCTTCACAAGACGTTTTTGTATTATCCCATTCAGTATATCAGTTCTGATGCACTGCAGGTATTATTATTTATTTGGGGTTTTTTCTTGTATTTTTCAAATTCACGGTATGCATGGAACTGCCCTACCACCTAACATACCCAACCTTGCCCATTACTATTGGGATTGAGTGGTAGGTTTATTTGTAGGTTGTAGCAAAAGCTAATGACGGGACCTCTTATGTTTCTCCCCTCTCTTTAGACCTCTTCTCTGATAGTTGTGTCACTGACACTTTTCCATAGTTGTGTCACCGACACTTTTCCAGCAGCCTTGACACCTCTTTCAACAAAAACTTCCCTGGTGTGGTGGGAATGCTGATAAGACATCACTATTTTTTTCTTGTATTTTTCAAATTCACTGTATGCATGAAACTGCCCTACCACCTAACATACGCAACCTTGTCCGTTACTATTGGGATTGAGTGGTAGGTTCATTTGTTGGTTGTAGCAAAAGCTAATGATGAAACCTCTTGTGTTTCTCCCCTCTCTTGAGACCTCTTCTCTGATAGTTGTGTCACTGACACTTTTGCAGAAGCCTTGACACTTCTTTCAGCAAAAACTTCCCTGGTGTGGTGGGAACGTCGATAAGACATCTTTCTTGTATTTTTCAAATTTACGGTATGCATGAAACTGCCCTACCACCTAACATACCCAACTTTGCCCGTTACTATTGGGATTGAGTGGTAGGTTCATTTGTTGGTTGTAGCAAAAGCTAATGATGAAACCTCTTATGTTTCTCCCCTCTCTTTAGACCTCTTCTCTGATAGTTATGTCACTGACACTTTTCCAGCAGCCTTGACACTTCTTTCAGCAAAAACTTCCCTGGTGTGGTGGGAATGTCGATAAAACATCACCATTTTTTTAAAAAAATTGTTTGGCCACAATTAAGTCATGTTGCTGGTGGAAGTGTCCATAAACAGCTCAAAACTTAGAGCTTCGTGACTGATGGACAAAAGCGTATCTCTTAGCATCGAAATATCTTATGTAGAGCACTATGATATGGGAATACAAATAGAACAAGGCTCCTGAAACTTTATGGATGGGCTTTTCCTGAACCATTCAACCTGCTTCAGGATATATTATTAAGCATATAGGTATCAGTGAGTTAGTTTTGCATTGAATCCTTGAAAAGAAGTGTGAAGGACGTGCTCACAAAACACAACTATTTGTTTTGACAATATTAGGATATGGAATGATTCATACGGTCCATAGCGAGCTAGTAACTGTAAATATGTAGAAGCCTGCCAACTGAAACAAGCCCAGCTTTGTACATTTGTACACCCTATACAAGTTGTTACTCCATTATAAGTCTGGATGTCAAATGTGTGTGTGTGTGTGTGTGTGTGTGTTTGTGTGTTTGTGTTTGTTTGGACCATTGCCTTTTATTGTAGCTTACTCATGTCCTCTTGCATATTGGCAGACTGTAGTAATGGATCTGGCTTTGTGGAGGAGCTGCAAGAACAACATAACATCCTGAGAGACTCCATTGAACAATTCAAAACATCAGAATTACTCAGAGGCAATCTTATTTCTTGCTTAAAGGAAGCACTCCATGAACAGGTGTGTAAATATAATAAATAACTATATGTGGTGATCTACTTGATTTTGATTGAGAAGGATTGTTGAACGCTCATAATGTTTCATCTGCTTTCAGGAGTTCAAAATGGAACGGGCCAGAAGCCAGATTAAGGTATTTTCCTACATTAAGCAACGCCTTTTCCCCATTAAATAAATTGGCTCTGTGGGTCTTAAGCACTCTGCATTTTATGAACAAAGTGTACTTATTGGTTTTGATCTTTTTATAAGCTGGAAAGGGCTACTAGGATGGGCAGTTTGCTGCTATCTGTTCCTTAATACTGTACTAATGTCTTCCCACTATTTATCAGGAAGTTCAATCCCGATACAAGAAAGCTGATGACCTCTGCCAGAAGCTTGGAATACATGTAGAAAGGCAGGAACAACCGAACCATGGGCCTAAGAACTCAGGTTCTGAAATGCATGGTAGCTTTGGCCCAGATTCAGCTAATGCCAGTTCTTTTGAGAAGGGACAATCAAGTGCGGTGATGTATTCCCAGGAGAACGGCGGTGAGCATGAGATCCCCAATGGCGTTTTCTCTTCACGGGCCACCAAGGATAACATTGAGCAGAAACTAGAAGAGCACTCTACGAATAAGAGACAGAAACTACAGAATGATGTGTATGTTTCACGGCCTCAATCGCCACCTCCGCCACTGCCATCTGATGCATTTGAACAGCCGCCGCCACCACCTGAGCATCCCCCGCCACCAGAGTCTACATCGCCCCCTCCACCGCCAACTTCTGATCCACCTCCAGTCCCCCCGCCACCACCGACAACAGGTTCATTCATGCCAATTCCTTCTGCTCCGTTTGCGGGACTGCCAGTACCTGCCGGCCCTATGGCAGCAGTACCCTACAACTCTTACCCAGTATTTCCTCCTATGAACTATCCCATGGTCAACATCCCACCTCCCTTCCCTAGTGCTCCAAATACCCCCCCTGGTTTCCAAGGTTTGGCTGGTCCCTTCTATGGCCCTCCTTACCCTGCACCACCACCGCCACCGCCACCGCCACCACCGATGAACAGGAAATAGACTAGTTTCTTGCCTGCAGATTAGTACTGCCAGCCAGCTTTGGAGGATAGCCATAGACTTTGCTTCACTGAAGAATATGATCGTGATGATTCATCGCCATGTGTTGTGGAGCTTGGAATATACTATTCCTAGTGTTGTACATTAGTCAGTTGGCCAGATAGTAGCGGATTTAACAGTTAATTAGCATTAGTTGTTCAGGTCATGGTCATGAAGCAAAAAGGAAAACCATGTGTGACTGCTAGAAAGAAATTCTGGAGTTATGAGTTATGACAGCTGAAGGCAAATGCCATAGCATGACATCTTTTGTTACTCTTCTTTTTCTTCCTTAGAAAATGTTTGTCACATTTTGCTTGTGTTGTTTACTAGATTATTATGTCCATAGTTGTTGCAATGTTGAGAGCAGGTAATTCTGTTGTTTTGGTATGAGATGCAAATTTTAATCCTCTCATTTTCTGGCAAGCATTGCATAGTGGCCACTTGCCACTTTCTTGGTGCCTTTCTATGATATGCTTCTCTAATTCGTCCATGTATAATGCCTTTTCAACTTCACTGCTTGATTTGGAGGCTGGAAAAACTTTTTGAGTTTCAGCTGATAACCTTTTCTAATCTGCTTAGATTCTTGATGGTGGTTGCTACATGTACAATACCAGCCAGACATGTGTGCTTGTTGTCTGCCTTTGATATTGGTTGGCTTCATTTTGAGTGAAGCAAAGCAGCAATAATGCACACACACATTCATAGTAAAAGCCTTTGTGGGACATACACATTCACAAGTCTTTTGTGGGACCCACACGCCTTGCGAGTGCGCCCGAGACGGTTGACTTGTGATAACGCTGACAGTTTTTGGGTGTACTGTACTCACTGCCTAAATAATGCAGCGCAGGCACAAAGTCTCTGCAAAAATTTTCCATGCCCAACAAATTTGTCTGAAAATTGCTTGTGTTTATGAAACATAAAGTGTAGTAGCTGTCATACCCTGCATTTTGTCCACAAAAATATTTATTTTTCAGAGGGAAATTTATTGGGTTTCACACTGTAGGATCATGGCAGCATGGGCCTCATATCTACCTGATGTTTCTGTCCATGATGATCACATATACTGACTCTTGGTTTGGCATCACAAAGGTCATGGCAGCAATAATTGGGAATAAAGGATAGTTGCAATGTCACATTAGCTCTTCTACGCTTTGTCTTAATCTTCTTAGGAGGCTCCATAATTGTGTTTAGAAATTAAACCAGGTATAATGTGTTTCATCTATTAATAGCAATGATCAATAATCGTGTTACATCTCATTATCTAGGAGAAAAATCTATTAATGAAAAGAAAAAAAAGTAGTGAAAATAAACCATACAGTCTCAATCAAGGGCCTGTTCACTTTGATGAAAAAAAAACCCTTACCAAATTTTGGCGTTACCAAAATTTTAGCATAGTTGTCAAAAATTTAGCAGGATTTCTTATATAGTTACCAAAATTTGGTAGCAAACCAAATATAGCCATTTTTTTTAGCAACTTTACCAAAATTTGGTAAGGTTGAAAATGACATCAAAATGAACAGGCCCTAAGTCACCAAGGATGTCATAGAAAAAAAAAAAAGGCGCCAAGGAGAGCCACACACAGCACGTACTGGTCAAAATATTTTAAATTGACAAATGCAATCGCATGATCTGTCCATTCAAATTATTTCTTTACCTTTTCTTTTCTTCCAGTAGCCACAAACTGATCGATCATGGCCGTCCATTGCGCATTCATAGGATGTGGCCGTCCTTTCTCCGAATATTAGCCCGTACATAAACCATGCATATGGGTACTCTTATTCGCAAATGTACTTTAGCACCGACATGGTCTCCACATATAGTTTCAAATATTACATTATATATAGAGAAATAACGGCAAAAGTAAATCTTATTAGACAATTGTATTAACAAAATTTGCCACAAATCAAATGATTTCATTTACACATGATAAATTTAAACATCTTGTTTTTTTCGGCAAAATGTGTAAAATCTTTGGTTCATGGTTATACTTTAATGCATGCTTGTTATGTTCTAGATGGGTTCATCTTCTTTTCATTGCAACACATCACATGATATGCTATATGTATGTTAAGCTCTTGAACTTTAATAAACATAATTCCTATGCTTGATGAAATCATTGTCAAAAGGAGGAGAAGCAAGGTGAAAATTTTTGGATTTTTGAGAAAAGCAAGGTGAATTTTTGGACAGTTGTTGAGAAGAGCATGTTTTTGGTTCAATTGGGAATTTCTTTCTTTTAAAAAGGGGGAGAAGTTTTCTTTTGGATTTTTCGTTCGAGCACGATGTATACATTTGTACGAAGTGTGCTTTTTACCATTTTTGTTTTTATTTTTCCAAACATCAAAACATTTTAAATGGATTTGCCAATGTGTTCATCAAGGAGGAGATTGTAAAATCAATGGTTTTTTTTGATTATTATTCTGTGATGAATAATTGGGCATTGGAGATTATTGGTTTTGTTATTTGGAATTTATTCCCGAAGTGGTTTTGGAGATTATTGGATTCACAGGTGATCGCAGGATTCTATCATTTTATGTGACCGGTCAGACCGGGCTCTGGTAGCCGGTCAGACCGGCGTGTAATGCGCGGTCAGACCGGCGCAGCCCGCGGTCTGACCGGCCGACACTGTGTCGGTTTCGGTTTCGGGTTGTTTGTTTGGATATCCGTGATTATTTCATGATTATGACTTCTAGATGGATACTATACGTATGTAATACTGTTGTTTGCTACTAATGAGTCAAGTTGGAGATAGCTTGGTCTCGTAATATGGTTTCTTTGTTTGTTCCATGTGTAGGTGACTCGATGTCTCGGGAGAGTATTTGCGGTGATGGACCGAGAGTCGGCTTGGGGATAAGACGACTTCCGTGGTGGTCAGAGATCATGCGGGATACTTAGGCTAGAGTTGATGCACGTGATTGATGGAGATTCCATATGGCATCCGATGGAGTTATTGTGTGCGTATGGGATGCGGAGTCGAATTTGGAAGGAGTCCAAATTTGGTACGATTGGTTATGTAAAGTTTCTTTCTTGTACTAGAGGGTTTGCTAAGGTGATTAGGACTCTTAGTATGAGTTTGGTTCGTGGCTTTAGGCTGCTTACCTCATGTATAAATAGAGGGGGAGCGTGAGGCTTCCCGGTATCGCTTTTGAGAGCAATTGAGTTGAGTTTTGAGTTAGGGTTTTGAGTTTAGTCGAAATTTTTGTAAGGAGTGCTGTTGGTGCACTTTGTAAACACAGAGAGAATCAATAAAGTTGTCATCTACTTTAAGAGTTCTTCGATTTGTGTTTTATCGGGTTTCGGCGGTCTAACCGACAGCACACCGACGGTCAGACCGGCGGCATCGCGGCGGTCAGACCGGCGGGTACACGGCGGTCAGACCGGCGTCGGTGACAGGTGTCAGGAGCAGATCTCGGAGGTCAGATCGGAGATTCAACACCGGTCAGACCGGCGAATCTACTCCGGTCAGACCGATCTCATCGAAATTGAGGGTAACTTTTATTTCCGCTAAAAGTTTTCGGTTTTTGGGTATACCAACCATTCACCCCCCTCTGGTTGGCTTAGTTCTTGTGATTCGATCCTACATAATGTATTGTAAACGATATACTTTTCCAAACGGAGGGAGCCTATCACCATGTTTAGATCCTAATTTTTTCTTCAAACTTCCAACTTTTTCCATCACATCAAACTTTCTTACTCACGTAAACTTTTAACTTTTCCGTCACATCGTTTCAATTTCAACCAAACTTTCAATTTTGACGTGAACTAAACACAGCCTATATAGTGCTGATACACCGCACATCAATACACTTTTGACTTCCAAGCATTGAAAAAACTTTGACATATTCTTCTCTCGTCCTGGCTTCAGCATGCAGCTACAGCACCAAAAATTCTAATTTGGATTAATTGGAGTTTTGTCAATGCACGCCAAATTCATTGTCACGCGTTTCCCTTAAATTCTTGCACAGCCTTCTTGATAGCTCGATCCCCTGGGAGTCAAAGAATTTGTGCCAAATTTAATGACACGTATGGCCAAAATAAAATATTAGCATGAACTTGGCAGGCAAGTCCTGGTGAACCCACGTATAATTGAGCGGTTTTGCGGTTGATTGGTTTATATATATGTTGTCCAAAAGAAAATGTCGGCTAGGGTACATTTGAAAAATTCATACTGGGGCATGACATTAATTTATGAAAATGTTTGGTCGATAATATATAGTTGCCGGTGACAGTTTTTACTTGATCTTGTACATATAATCATCAAATTGCCAATCTTTCGGCTGGCCCAGCATATTATAATCATCAAATTGAGGAGGATGTACCGTTGATACTGTACATATAAATTCCTAGCAGTAATTTTTTATAATGGATAAAATTTCGGCATCTATATCCATAAATGAATATACACAGCTAACTTCCTACAGTGTGTATTTGTGTGTGTGTGCGTGTGTGTCTATATATATATATATATATATATATATATATATATATATATATATATATATATATATATATATATATATATATATATATATATATATATATATATATATATATATATATATATATATATATATATGATATTTGAATTGGATGAATGTATTTCAAACTGAGAATTGAACAAGATCTTCACACGCAAGAAAACTAACATGAATGCTCAAGTAATTAAGAGAAAATGCAACCTACAAGTGTGTATAAACCTTTCCGAATTTTCGAGTTTTCTGACTTCTTGTGTCTACAAAATTTATACAATAAACCAATACATTTGTTCATTTCAATGTTCTTATCTAGAAAATGGCTGTCCCAGCATAGCATGATATACTATAATTAACTGACCTGTCCTTAAATTTGTCATAGCGTGGCATTAATTTGTTCACAGCAAAAATAGACTCACCATCCCCATATGATTTCAGTTAGCCTCCTTGGCACCTATATATGGATAATTAAACATGTGCACAGAACGTCATTCTTTTTTTTTAAAAAAAAATACAACATTATATTGTACATATCTACTGATCTACATGTATATATTTACCATCTCACCTAAAAAAAAACTCTTGAACTCAAAACAGCACAAAACCGAAACGCACTCGAATACTTTGCACCCGTATCGTACTTCCTCGGGGCTGATAATACTTGTTGTTTTGGACAAGGATGATGTCAAACTTTAAAATATTTGATTATGAATAATTTATAAAATATTTATCTTTGAAATGTGGTGACTATATGTATAGATTAGTTTAAAAAAAACTTCAATAAAATCATATTTTGTTAACACTTCTATTCATATTATAATAAAAAATAGTGGTCAAAGTTATTTTTTAAGACCGTGTCCTTGCCTAAAACTACAAGTATTATCAATCCTACCAGTTTCATTAGTACTCAATAAAAATGAATAAATGCTATACCTCTTTTTTATATGTTTTGAACTAACAAACATCATATTAATTTTGACCAGCAACTATTTATATGCATGAATCACAAAGTTAGCTACTACTATACTAGCTTCATGTCTTAATTGCTTACTAAATTTAAATTTCAAACATTGTTTGTTGACAGTTAACAGACTGAATTTATTTTACCATCCACTATATGTCACGGTCAATATACATAATGATACCTACAGTATAGCTTTTCTCTGCAAAAAAAAAAAAAGCTTTGCCGCTTTAACACCAGCAGGTCAACTAATAAACAGCCACTTAATTACTTTCCACTGAGTATATATGCTGCCATCAGTGCCATGTTGGTTGGAACTTGGAAACACACACACAATTAATATGTTAGAAAAAGTATGTCCTCGACCATACGTACGTGTTCATTGCATGTTGGTGTGACAAATATACCACTGTTGATGATCAGAAAACATGTTGAAGTGATCCAAATAAGAACTGAAAACAGGATGAATATCTTGGCTAAATTGGTTGGAGTAGTTAGTTCTCCAAAAATGTACGAAAGAATTAAGGAGGTTTATAATACCATATTGGCCTATCTCTATGAAAAGATTGAAAATATGTAAAAATGTGAGGGCTCCTTTAGAACGTGGGATTATAAAATATAGGAATATATAGTATAGGAATCGAAGTATGAAACAAATCATTAGAAAATATAGAAATTTTATAGAATAGCCATTTGAATTAAGCGTTTTTTTAACGAACATTTGAATGAAGGGGGTGTTTAGATCCACTGGTAAATTATTTTGCCATGTCACATCGAACGTTTGAACACATGCATGAAGTATTAAATGTTACGAAAAAATAACTAATTACATAGTTTGTGTGTAAATTGCGAGACGAATCTTTTAAGCCTAATTGCGTCATGATTTGATAATGTGGTGCTACAGTAAACATTTGCTAATGACGGATTAATTAGGCTTAATAAATTCGTGTCGTGGTTTACAGGCAGATTCTGTAATTTGTTTTGTTATTAGACTATGTTTAATACTTTAAATATGTGTCTGTATATTCGATGTGACACGCCAAAATTTTACACTATTAGATCTAAACATAGCCGAAGCGTTGGAAGAGTGGAGAAAAAAATTCTACCACTAGAACAAACAGTAACTTGTTTAGTGCATGTACCCGTATCTCAATGACATGTAGGACCCACATGAATCAATGACATATGGGTCAGGGTGGCATATCACAAATTTTGTAAAATTTGTGTGGCATGATTCAAATTTTACAAAATTAGGGTGGCATAGTTCCAACCAACCCGTAATAGAAAGGGTAACACCGGTCAATCCATTCACGAGCAAGAAACGAGCCGTGCTTAACTTGTGTGATTGCCTTGATCCACGCAAGGAAATAAAATTAATAAGAGCTTAGAGTGGACGAAAATTTTCTGTATTTCTCCCCTGAAATTAGTATCAAAGAAAAATTTCCTTAATTTGGTTTAATTTCCATGTGAGTGATTCCTGCAATCCAAAGACTGGTACAAGACTTGAATAGTTGAATCCATATATACGACTTTCGATCCTCTATTTTTCCTACGTTTTTCCTCTAATCCGAAGGAGGCATGAAAGCTGGCTTGTGCCCGTATGACTAGCTCGTGTGGTTGTACATGATGGTCAACCTAGATTTAAATCCTCAATTTTTGACACAAGTGTATCACTAATTATAAAAGTTCATATGCATGTGTGAATTCGGTAGGTAAATGTATAATCTGGGGGGTGTTTTTGGCATCTCCCATATGGGTGGAGCTGAGGATATGGGTGGAGCCGGCTGTTGTTCAGGCTCACCGGCAAACCGTGATCACTCTAGAAGTCTAGATCAACCATGCATATTCCTACTATTGCGAGATCATCTATAATTACTTGTATATAGAGGCGGAGACAGGCCTAGAGCAACTAGCTTGGCCTCCAAAGTATTGTTTAAAATTTGCTAAATCATCATATAAATCTTACAGAAAACCAACACTCCAGTAAAGCAAGTTTAATAGCATAGCCAACTACTAACTCCAAATCATCTATAGTCAATTTAATAGCCAATTTATGCAATAGTTACTTACTACAATATTAATACCTGATCCCACCTGTCATACACATATTGTATCTTAGAGTTTGTGCTGCAACTGGCTACAAATATGTAGCCCGCTGCTCTTCTCTCTCCTATTTTATCTCCTTAAAATATGTTCACAGTTGACTTATAGTCTGCTATTGTACCTACTCTCTGTTCACAAGAACAGGTTCCCAACCCAAACAGTCCGCACGGAAAACATAGCGGTTCATTAGCACGTGATTAATTAAGTATTTGCTATTTTTTTAAAAAAAAGGATCAATATGATTTTTTAAGCAACTTTCGTATAGAAACTTTTTGTAAAAAATACATCGTTTAACAGTTTAAAAAACGTGCGCGTAGAAAACGATGGTAGGGAGTTGGGAACCAGCTCTTGCAAACAGATAGTTGAGCGTTGATTTTTTTAGTCCTAGTCTTAATATTTATATTTTATGGTTCCACCACCACTTAATGTTTTTGCCGCCTCTAAAGTTTCTAGGTTCACCACTATACTCAAGCCTGTGTAGAGAAGTGAGTCTTGTATGTGTATTGTGTGGGATGTGTGCTAAACATTTCGCAAAATCTCCAAATGTACTTCATCTCAAAATTTTCTTTTTTAAAAAAAAACCACCGAGTTGTTGGTTTTGCGATCCTCTGAAAATGGTATTATGGCTCCGAAACAACACTTTCAAGCAACTGTTAGATGATTGCATCCAAAATACCAAAAGTTGGACAAAGTAAAAAGGTGGGTCATAAACCACCCTAATGTCAAACTAATCCTCACACGTGTACACAGTGGTTGTACAAGTGTAAAGACTACCGTGCCAAATTAAAATTAAATAATCACAACTATCGAAATTAAGTCTTTGTCTTGTAGTACAGGCTTACAAATCCAACGGTTTCATTATTTACACATGACAAATTCAAATATCGGTCGATATTTTGATGCTAAAGATTCACAAAATTTGACTAAAATGTGTTATAAGCATGCATTTTATATTCTCAAAACGGAGGTGGGTATAAATATATAGTGCTGATACACTGCATATCATTTCGCTTTTTGACTTCCAAGGGTTCAAACCTTGAAACATTCTTCATTCTTTTAATTTGTCCGGCTACACCACCAAAAATTCTTCATCCCTTTGTCAAGGCTAATTCATTGCGCACGCGTTTCCCTTAAATTCTCACAAATCTTCTTGGGGGTCAAGGAACATATGTGCCACCTTTGACAGTCAACATGTACGGGCAAATATGGATTTGCTAGGTAGACTACTCCTAGGCTCCTTTGGAATACATGATTTTCAAAAACGCAGAAAAACTGTAGGAATACTCATTTGGCTATAGCACAAAAAAAATAACACATGAATCAGAGGAAAGAAACAGACACGAGTTTTTTTTTTTCAAGAAATTGAACCTCATGTTAGAAATCATCCAAACTCTGTACGATCTGAGACAATATTAAGGAGTTTCAAATTACTCTATGATCACTAAGGAGTTAATTCCAAAGGAATTTGAAGGAGTTGTTCCTTTGTTCCAAAAGATCATATATGAATAATTCAATCCTTCAAAATTACTCCAAAATTCCTTGTTACAAAGGGAAAGGAGCCCTAGGTGTACTCGCATATATATATATAATTGAGAGGCTTTGTGGTTGATCGATATATATTTGTGCAATCCAAATGCCAATGGCAGCTATATAGGGTACTCTTGAAAATCCAAAGTAAGCATCTACTACCAAGCTTACTTCTAGGATGTTTGGTTGATACGGTTACTAGTTTTTAATCAATCTTTGTACATGTACTGCTAGGAGTTCCTAATATTGATGGGTTGATAGCTGATTAAATGCACATCCTCCTCTAATTAAATGATCATGTGTTGATAGCTGATTAAATGCACATCCTCCTCTAATTAAATGATGATGATGTGCATTTAATCAGCTATCAACCCATCAATTTTAGGAACTCCTAGCCGCTTCAAATTGAGAACATAGTGTGGTAATTAAAAACATTTACACGAAACTGACATCAATGCACAGGTTATTAAGAAAAGCATACAGCTAGCCTACAAGTGTGTATATCAACTTTGTCGAACTTCTTTAGTGGTATCTATTAAACTCTATCCCTCTCTCATGGGTGTTGTCGGTGTACAGTGGTAGCGTGTTGCTTTCTCTCTCTTTTTTTTTTATTGTAGACTTCTAGGAATGTAGGGTGGTAATTTTTTCCGACTACTACTCAATATAAAATTTCGCATTGGTGTGGTTCGTTATAAAAATAAAAAAGTCAGCCAGGAACACTGTTCTTGACATCTGACTGACGAGTTGACCTGCAGCCATCACAATATAAATCACAAGGTAGGAGTAGTTAGTAAATTGGGTTCATGTTTTAATTGCTTTCACCGAGCATAAATTTCAACCTTTAATTTGTTCACAGTACGTAACGGACTCAATTTATCTTACCATCCAATAATCACTGTCAGTAGACGTACTATATATGTATAATAATATTCTATACGTGCATTATTGAGATTAAAGAAATACGGGATTTTGTATTGCTCCGGAATCTCTACACGATAGCTTAATTATATATATTTGCCGTGACAAAGCGTGAGTCAGTAATTAGAAGGGCAACTAATTCAACAGTGTTTCGTAAAAAAAAAACTAATTCAACAGTGCCACTTAATACTTTTTAGTGTATATATAAATGTTAGTTACAAACAAGGTACGTTATAAAAGTTTGTGTTATTTTTTTATTTTTCAAAGAAAAAGTATATTCCCCATCATATTGTTCATGTGCATGTTAGTGTGGCAAATATACTACTGTTGATCAGAAAACTTGGTTCGTTAAAAAAAATCAGAAAACTTGTTGAAAGTGCTAAAGAAAATAAGCTGGAAACATGCATGCGTAGAGTTAATTCTTTGTTAAATAGGAACATTACTAAGATATGATGAATATCTTGGCTAAATCAGTAGGTGTATTTCTCCACAAATTATAGGCAAGAAATACACCAACAACAAATATACACGATAATTAAGTTTATGAACGCCATATATTTAGGGATAAAGGTAGTGCTATATTTTGAAATTGGGAAACTTATTGCTATGGAAATATCAAAATAATGTTAAAATGTGGAAGCTAGCGTGTGTTCATATGGTACTCTGTGTTGTTGTACACATCAGTCCACCAAGATTTGAATCCTCCATTTAGCACTCGTTTTCACTCATAGTATGTATAAGTGTATATATTTTTCGTCTTGGTTGCATATGCACACCCACACATAATATTTAAGCATATGTGTCTCGCACATTTGGCCACATATGTGGGGTGTGCGTAGGGGCGGATCTAGCATAGGGGTTATTGGAGTTCGAGTCTCTACTATTGGCGTGAAGACCATAAGAGAGCCCCCACGAGAGGGATTGTAGCTTTGTTTTAGTTTATTTAGACTCTCATGCTTTTTTTTATCCGTGTGGTAACCATTTACATCCAAATGTACTCTCTCAAAAACCAGAGTTAATATCTTATAAATGTCCCTCAGAAAATGGTATTATGGCTCCAAAGCAGTACTTTCAAGCAACTGTTACATCCAATGAATCAAGCAGTAGGACAAAACGGTGGGTCGTAAACCACCCTAATGTCAAACCAATCCTCACGTGTACAGTGGCTGTACAAGTGTAAGAGACTAACGTGCCAAATAATCACAACTACTATCAAATTAAGACTTTGTCTTGATTACATTCAAAAAAAATAAGTCTCTGTCTTGTAGTACTAGGCTTACACAATTGGCTACCATTGGTGTTGATGCCATGAACACTTCTAAACACGGTCGTCATCACCTAGCCTGACAATGTGACAGATAGCTTAAGCTTGACAGGAGATTGTGTTAGACACGTCTTGGTTAATCTGCAGGCTGCATCTAGCGATAGATGTAACTAAGGATGGATCTAGCTAGACATGATTTAACTGAGGAAATCTAATCCAGATAATTATTCAAGTGGGATAAGCTAAGGCTTATCTATTCAACTCTCAATCTCAAATCACAATAATGGTTTATTATCTAATCAAATAATAATAGCTAGGATGTTGTCATTCTTCCAACCTCTCTGTTTTTTAACTGATTGATCATCCTAAATTATTAAGATTCTGGGAAATTTAAATATTGTTAGGGCAGTGTCCCAGTGTAGGACACGGTGTTTATATCCTCTACAGCATCTACTCTATCCATTTCATATTATAAGTCACTTTATCCTCTTTTTTTGTCATTTTTTAAAAAATTAAACAAATTTAAAGAAAATGTAGTAGCATTTTTAATACAAAATGAATATATTACCCAAATATATTTAATATTAGAATTAATAAAATTAAATTCGTGTTTTAGATGATGCTAAATTTTCTATAAATTTGATAAAACTTAAAAAAAGTTAACTATAAAAAATAGTTAAAATGATTTATAATATAAAAAAAAGTAGGGAATACAAACTACTATCCAACTCTCAATGTGTACACCACTAACACAATATGCTAATTAACGCAATTCGTCTTACGCCATATCTTGCATATCGTGTAGAAACTAGGTCCATGTATATAACGCTCTATTTCTTTATCCTTTCTTCCTTTAATCTCTTGCTACATCATCATAAGTCCTAAATGGCAGGTCTTTTTAATTCTAACACTATCCTATATTAAGAATTGGGACTACCCTTATCAGTCCATGTAACATGAAATTAATGACGCTACGAAAAATAATGCTTTTAATTAATTACGGACATAATATCTGCACGAGCTGGGCAGGTTAAAGACGATAACATTGGAAGACCACGAGGTATCTTTTCAGTTTGCTTGAATATTCTTGGATAAATTCCTGAATTCCTTGCCGATGTTTAATAACATTGACATAATCACATATTCTTTGTCAATGTTCCAAGTCAACCAATGACTTCAATATGTTTAAGCACACGCTAACTATCATCAATCAATGTCTCCCTAAGCCAACGAGCACGACTGCAAATGACGACCAAATGCAATGCCAACATGTTTAATTAATGGCAAGCTAATTAATCAATTCAGCAGAGCTAATTATGCGAGCAATAATCTGAATCCTGAACACCACCACCGGCCGTCGCCTACACCTGTAAACATCTGCAAAATCGCAATCGATCGAGCAGTACGTCCTGAATATAAGAGTAAAATAACCGGACTGATTGATCGAATCTAGCCCAAGTTGCTATGAAATCCAGAAAAAGTACAGATCGAGACAACGCAGAGAAAGTGTAATCGGTTAATTGCAGTTTGAATATGTTGATTAATCTGTAGACTGACAGGACCACACGAGCACTTGGATACAGTTAATTTACAACAAGTCCTCCTTCAAGATCGGAACAGGTTTATCTGTTAGTGTCATTTTCTAATCCATTATTCCATTGTGTATGCACAGCATCAGTATGTGAAAACTGACAAACTTGCTTATATCTGAAAGTACTCTGATTTACAAGATTATGCTGTCGCTGTTGAAACAAGAGAGAGGAAAATTGAAGAGGTTTTTTGTTTTCGCTTTTAAAGGCGAATTAGTCTACACACTCCTCTAAGCCTTTTCAACTCTTTCCTAGATATAAATCGTTTTTCTGGCAAAAAAAAACCGTTTTAGATTTTCTTTATACAAAGATATGAAAGTGTCACTGATGCATATTATGCATGAAAGGCCTGAAGAAACTTTCTTAGTTTCCTAATTTCTGCAATGACACACACAGCCTCACATCTTTGAATCACCTTTCTGATTACACGAGTATCAAATTGCAAATTGCTCTGTGTTTCAATCACCATCTGATGATATAATTTCATCCAGACAAGCAATTACTGCCATCATCAGGACATTCAGAGGTGAAGGATAGCAGCCTTTTTTGTACTGATTTTCAAACATTGTAATAGGTTAGCAGCCTACCGTTCTAGACAGTTTCTCTTATTTTCTTCCCTGTCCTTTTGCAAAAGAAATACTATTTCCTCTCATGAATAAATGTTGCATCTTTTTCTACTAACTCCCCTACTAATCCATGTACAGAAGTTTATAGTCGACTATTTTTGGAATCACAGGGATATGATGTCTGAATCCCCCCGTCCATAGATGTGATAATCAAGAAGAACTTTTGATCATAATCAAATATGAAATTGAGATGGTAAAATGAAAAAAAAACACCCTAATATTGCTCAGTTCAAAAATCTTCAAATTTTATATCTAGACTAATTAATAAGCTTTATAGTAGTAAGAAGCATCAGTACTACGCAACTACCTACGCACATACATGTACAATGAGATGACAAAATCACGCGTCATGCAGAATCCTCACTGCATATTTTTTTCAACAATCTTAATTAGCATGCGTGAAAAAAACGAGCCTACTAACCTCTCCCCTAAATAAATATCTGAATCATGAACAAAACAACCTAGCAGAACAAAACTGGTATTTTAAAAAAAAACTTTTAATCAGTCTCTCTCAGACAGTGCTTCTTCCACATACATACGGCAGTCGTTGACCATATGAGAGCATTATCTCAACACAATAATTGAGCATTTTTGAGATCTCAAAAACTTTCAAAGCCCATGTCAAACATTGCATTGCAGCTGCCTTTTCTCCACTGAATTCTACTCCATTCTTTCTCTCTCCACTTGTTGCTGCAGATGCAGGCACATGTTCTCTTCTCTCTCATCACCATGATTCTCTTCTTATATATATACTAATACACATGCATGGTGTGTCCAATTAACCTAGCTTAAGTTGATCAAGCATCTCTACTACCATCTTCTCCTTTCTTTAATCCTTATGCACAACCTAGCTTAATTAGCTCTCTCACCATTCATCTATCCATGTCTCTTCCTCCAAGAAGTTGAAGCTTAGCTGCATCAAGTTAGATTTTATTTTTATAGTATATATAATAATTATATAGATATATATAGTTATATATACTACAAACACAGAGAGGAAGAAGCTAGAGAGTCATTGCATTTGCTTCTTCTTCCACCTGAGCGCGCGCCGCGGCGCCGGCGGCGAACGCGTCGTCGTTGATCGAGTCGAGGTGGAGAGAGGCGGTGGCATGGCGGCGGCGGTGGCGGCGGCGAGGTCGTCGACGAAGGGGGTGAGGAGGACGAAGAGCCTGATATCGAGGACGCTGGAGCGGTGCAAGTCCGGGCTGAGCAGCGGCGGCGGCGGCAGGTCGGCGGCGGCGCCGGTGGCCGGGTGCTTCTCGGTGTACGTGGGGCCGGAGCGGGAGCGGTTCGTGGTGCGCACCGAGTACGCCAACCACCCGCTGTTCCGGCGGCTGCTCGACGACGCCGAGCGCGAGTACGGCTACGCGGCGCAGGGGCCCCTCGCGCTGCCGTGCGCCGTCGACGCGTTCCTCGACGTGCTCTGGCAGATGGAGCGCGACGGCTGCGGCGGCGGCGGCGACGACGACGACGACCTCTCCATCGGCGGCGGCGGCGCGGCGTCGCCGATATGCGGCCTCCCGAGCTGCGGCAGCAAGGGCCGCGCGGCGGCCGCCGGCTACCGCATGCTGAGCCCGGCGAGGATGACGTCGATCTTGTCGAGGTCGTCTCCCATGGCGACGCCGAGCAGGAAGAGGTGATGGTCGAGCATTTGCAAGCCTGCACTGATCAACACTGATCAAAGTTCTGAATAATCCATGGCGATCGATCGATCGATCGAGGGATGACTGATCAAAGTTCAGTTTAATTAATTAATTAGTTAATTAATTAGCTAGTAGTAAGCTTTTTCAGCTACCTGTTTCGATATCAAAATGTACTATAGCATTTTGCTGATCATTAGGCTCAAGTATACAGATTAATCTAGAGCTAGCCGTGTACAGGTCCATACAGGCATATCATTTGAAAGGAAAAAAAATTCTACATGTGTGACACAAAGGAGAAATTTTGAGAATTTGAGACATGTTTAATTTTCTCTGTACATATGTGTACTGGTAACATATGGTTTAAGCTCCAATTAATTATGAAGCAGTTTAACTATTACTTTTCTTCCTATGTGGTTAAATGTCTGTGCACACCAGGTTGGTACAGAATTAATTATCTTCAAGGAAAAAAAAATGTAATTATGCAATCGGATAAGCCATGAGACAGAGTACATTCTTCCGATAATTTCCACTGTTGCTGCCATCACAACCGCCATTAATTAATTTCTTCTCCTCAGCAAAATCTCCAAGGTTGATGCAAAAGTCAAACGCAGCAAACTTTTATTTCGTGGCCTCCCAACAATTATCCAGAGAAAATTAAAGCAAAACCCCCTCGAACTAATTAATCAATAATTGGCTGAGACTCATCGATGCATGTCTTTTTCTCTCATTCTTTCGCAGTGTTTCTTTTTCCTGTCTTTGTTGTTGATTTGCAGGCAAAAGCAAACCTGGAACTCAAGAAAAAGAAAGTCATGGATGCTTGCGTTGAAGTTTTCGTGCGATATATATATATATATATATATATATATATATATATATATATATATATATATATATATATATATATATATATATATATATATGTATGTATGTATATATGTATGTATGTATGTATGTATGTATGTATGTATGTAAATTAACTGGTGCTACATGGAGTATGGGCTCCAAGATTCAAATTGAGTATATACCCAATTTGAATGAGTATGAAATTTTTTTAAATGTTTAGATATGAACATTAACTTCTTTACTAACAAGTTCAAACAAGTTTGAACTTTTTTTTTTGTTAGATTTTAGTTCTAGGTATATAACATTCAAACATATAATTCGTTAGGTATGTAATAATAAATTATGAAATAAAGTTGAGTTTGAGTTGTTTTGTTGTTAGATATATGTATGAATCAAATTCATATACCTAGGTATATACTCACAATTTGAAAATTTTTAAAAATTTGAGAGAATTTGTGTGTTTTATACCTTGGTGCCCGGGCACCATGGAGTCACATATGGGTATCCTATATATATATATATATATATATATATATATACTGGTGGAGAAACCATCTTTCGTCGGTCGACCGAATTCCACAATAGTCCCGGTTGCAATAAAAACCGGGGCTAAAGATGATCTTTAGTCCCGGTTAAAAAGGGTAACGGGCATATTTGATCTTTAGTCCCGGTTGGTAACACCAACCGGGACTAAAGATCATCTTTAGTCCCGGTTCAAATGCTGTCAGGGCCTGTCAGGCCCCCCCGGGATCTTTAGTCCCGGTTCATAACACCAACCGGGACTAAAGTCCCACCCCTATATATATATATATGTCTTCTTCCTCCTCCAGCTGCCCGAGCAAGCTTCAAAATTTCTTCAAAAAAGAGGGGATGTCATGCCAAAATTTCTAGTAAATTTATTTTGGTGATTATATACAAATCGGAGGTGCCTAAAAGGTTAGCAACTTCATCCTCTAATGTTTTTTTTGTCATATTACATTTGGAGCTATGTTTTGCACAATTTTTTGTCTCCAAAATTTAGTTGTAAGTTGATGAGAGAGAAAATTTGTGTGGGGAAGAAAGAATATATAGAAATTTAGTTTATTTGCTAAAGAAGGTTTTATAAAATAGTTGAGAAGGAAAATATGGTGAAAGTTAATCTTAAATAATAGAAAACAAACTAAAATGAAAATTAAAAGAAGTACAACACATTAATATTAGTTTAAAAACTTTAGAAATAGTAAATAAGAATTATTTGGTGTAATATTTTATAATTTTTGTATGAATAATGATATGTCATTATTGTATGACTGTTGAAAGAGTTTGTAATTATTTTATAATTATTGTATGACTGTCATTATTGTACGAATAATTATTTGTGTACGATTTTTTTTCGTCTCATGTAGATGGATCGGCAATGGATGTACGCTGACCGGCGGTCCAAGGAGTTTATTGACGGCGTGCATTATTTTTTGAGAATGACCGAAGCTAACAGGCATAAGGGTTTTATTTGTTCATGCAATAAGTGTAAGAATCAGAAGAAGTATTCTGCATCCAGGACTATTCATTTTCACTTGTTTGAGTCGAGGTTCATGCCAAGCTATAACTGTTGGACATCCCACGGAGAGCAAGGGGTTGAAATGGAAGAAGATGAAGTGGAAGACGACAATATTCCGGACTTTGGTCAGTACGCTGGATTCGAAGGAAATCAAACGGGCGAGGAGGAAAGGGATGCTGATGGTAACGACGTTGCGGATGATCTTGGTCAGATGTTGCAGGACGCCAAGTAGGACTGCGGAAGTGAAAAGGGGGCCCATAAATTGGACAAGATGTTAGAGGACCACAGAACGTCGTTGTACCCAGGTTGCGAGCAGGGGCACAAAAAGTTGGATACCACTCTGGAGTTCTTGCAATGGAAGGCAAAAAATGATGTTAGTGACAAGGCATTTGGCGATTTATTGAAACTCATCAAGATCATTCTTCCAGAGGGAAACAAATTGCCTGAGACAACGTACGAGGCTAAGAAGATAGTCTGCCCTCTAGGACTGGAAGTTCAAAAGATTCACGCATATCCGAATGATTGTATCCTATATCGCGGTGAGGAGTACAAGAACCTAGAAGCATGCCTTGTTTGCAAAGCACTACGATACAAAATTAGACGAGACGATCCAGGAGAAGTTGACGGGCAGCTAACAAAAAAGAGAATTCCTGCTAAGGTGATGTGGTATTTCCCTATAATACCACGGCTAAGGCGTTTGTTCAGGAACAAGGGGAATGCTAGAATGATGCGATGGCACGCTGAAGAGCGTCAACGGGACGGGATGCTGAGACACCCCGCCGATGGTTCGCAGTGGCGAAACATCGACAGAAAATTTAAAGACTTTGGAAAGGACGCACGAAACATACGGTTTGGTTTAAGTACGGATGGCATGAATCCTTTCAGAGAGATGAGCAGCGGCCATAGCACTTGTCCCGTTACGATGTGTATCTACAACCTCCCCCCTGGCTATGCATGAAGAGGAAGTACATAATGATGCCGATTATTATTCAAGGCCCCAAGCAACCTGGTAACGACATCGATGTGTAACTAAGACCATTGGTCGAAGATCTTAAACTATTGTGGAAAAAGGAAGGTGTCCCCGTGTGGGACGAGGACAAACAGGAGGAGTTTAACCTACGAGCGCTGCTGTTCGTAACCATCAACGATTGGCCTGCACTTAGCAACCTTTCCGGTTAGTCCAACAAGGGGTACAAGGCTTGCACTCACTGTATGGATGAAACAGAAAGTACGTATCTTAAGCACTGTAGGAAGGTTGTGTATATGGGTCATCGTCGATTCCTTGCTGCAAACCACCCGATACGGAAGAAAGGCAAGCACTTTGAACATAAGGCGGACCACCGTACGAAGCCTAAACATCGCAGCGGGAAAACAGTGTTTGCTATGGTTAAAGATCTTAAAGTAGTGTTCGGAAAGGGGCCTGGAAGCCAGCCTATAGAGAACGAAGATGGTCACGCGGCGATGTGGAAAAAGAACTCTATATTTTGGGAGTTACCCTATTGGGAATTCTTGGACGTCCGCGACGCAATCGACGTGATGCACCTCACTAAGAACCTTTGCGTAAACCTTCTTGGCTTCCTAGGTGTATATGGAAAGTCGAAAGATACACTGGAAGCACGTAATGATCGGAAGCATATGGAACAACACGGCGACCTTCACCTGAAACCAAAGGAGAAAGGAATCCATTACTTGAGTCCAGCCAGCTACACTCTTAGCAAGGTAGAGAAGGAAAGTATGTTTGAATTCTTGGAGAGCATAAAGGTACCGTCTGGATACTCCACGAATAACAAGCAAATAATAAGCACGAAGGAGAAGAAGTTCACAAACCTAAAGTCTCATGACTGTCACGTGTTGATGACACAACTGCTACTAGTTGTAATAAGGGGTATCCTTCCAGACAATGTCCGGGCAATAATAACAAAGCTATGTGCTTTCATGAATGCAATTTCGCAGAAGGTCATCGATCCGGATAGATTAGAAGCCCTTCAGAATGATGTGGTGCAATGTCTTGTCAGTTTTGAGTTGATATTTCCACCTTCATTTTTCAATATAATGACGCATCTGCTTTGTCACCTTGTCAAAGAGATCAATATTCTCGGGCCTGTGTACCTACACAATATATTTCCTTTCGAGAGGTACATGGGCGTTCTGAAGAAGTATGTTCGTAACCGTGCTCGTCCAGAGGCAAGCATTGCCAAGCGGTATGGAACAGGGGAGGTCATCGAATTTTGCATAGAATTTATTGAAGACCTTCGTCCAATCGGGGTACCTGAATCACACCAAGAAGGGAGACTACGGGGAAAGGGAACTCTCGGAAAGAAAGCAATAATGACGGTAGATAACAATTTATTCCGTAAAGCCCATTTCACGGTTCTGCAACAATCTTCATTGGTAGCTCCTTACATCGAGGAGCACTTGGCTCTAGTTCGCGCCAGAAACATCGGTAAGTCCGATGCATGGATTACACGGCATCACATTGATACTTTCCCCGCGTGGCCACGATAACATCTCATGGGTAACGAGACGATCAACCAACAACTGGCCTTCCTGGCGAGGGGACCATCTGGGTCGATCACGACATTCCAGGGATATGAGATCAATGGGTACACATTCAACACGAGAGCCTAAGACATGAAGAGCACGAACCAAAACAGCGTTGTTCGTATCGATGCCATAGGACACGATGGAACAACTGGCACGTATTACGGTGCCATCGAGGACATATGGGAACTTAACTATGGTCCTCTCAAGGTCCCTCTGTTCCGGTGCCAATGGGTTAGGTTGATTGGTGGAGGCGTAATGATTGATGACAGTGGGATGACAACGGTTGACCTTAACAAGGTTGGATACTTGGACGAACCTTTTGTCCTTGCCACTGATGTAACGCAAGTCTTTTACGTGAAGGACATATCTAGCAAAGGAAAGAAGGGCAAAGGGCCTGACGAGCCGAAGCGTCACGTGGTTCTCCCAGGCAAAAGAAAAATCATCGGAGTTGAGGACAAGACTGACGAGGATTACGATCAGTTGGATGGGCAACCCCATTTCACGGTGACGATTGACCCTAGCATCCTCCTATCAAATGAAGACACCCCTTACTCACGTAGCGATCACAAGGAGGGAACAATAGTGAGGAGAAAGTACATGCGGTCAACCGTCACCGCCGATGTATTGCCATAATTATTGTGTACATGATGTAAACTATTTTGGATGTATTGATTATCCATATAAATTAATTGTTGTATGGCATATGTTAATTACGTACGATTATTAGAGGTTTTAACAATTTTAAATCATGTATATGCTAGTTATATGCGATAATTAGAATTTTTAAAAGTTTTAAATCATGCATGTGGCATTTACATATGTTACTTAGAGTTTTTAACAATTTTAAATCATGCATATGCTAGTTATATGCGATAATTAGAATTTTTAAAAGTTTTAAATCATGCATGTGGCATTTACATATGTTACTTAGAGTTTTTAACAATTTTAAATCATGCATATGCTAGTTATATGCGATAATTAGAATTTTTAAAAGTTTTAAATCATGCATGTGGCATTTACATATATGATTTCTAAAAGTTTTAAATCATATATGATTATTAGAATTTTTATTAATTTTAAATCATGCATGTCGTATGTATATACATATGTTAATTACAATTTTTAACAATTTAATATCAATCATATGCTAATTATATTTGATTATTAGAATTTTTATTAATTTTAAATCATGCATGTCGTATGTATATACATATGTTAATTACAATTTTTAACAATTTAATATCATTCATATGCTAAGTATATATGATTATTAGAATTTTTATTAATTTTAAATCATATATTTGCTTATTACGTTTTATCCCCTTAATTTACTATAGACAACAATAATTTTTCGAAGTAATTATCATTAATTTTTCGACTTTAAATAATTTTAATGCATTATTTTCTATTTTAAAAGCACATATGTAATGGAAATCAATATTCAGTGCGTTTATCAGTAGTCCCAGTTCTTAACCCTAACCGGGTTTAAAAAGAATTTGGAAATAGCGGGAAAATATCTTTAGTCCCGGTTGATGAGAACAACCGGGAGTAAAGAAGAACACTTCTTTACTCCCGGTTGTTCTCATCAACCAAGACAAAAGATCTAGGGGTATATATATTCCCGATGCGCGCCCTCGTCTTCTCCACCAACACTTAGAAGTTTTTTCCCCGATCGATCTCTCTCGGCTTCTCCTTCGCTGCCACAGTCTAGGGCATCCCCGCGCCGACGCCGCCGTCGTATCTCGCCGTCGTCTCACCGGCGTCGTCGTCGCCGCCTCCGCCGCTAGCCGCTGCCGCCTCCCTCTCTCTCTCTCTCTCTCTCTCTCCGACCTCGATCTCTCTCTCTCTCCCCAAACTGCCGCCGGCCGCCTCATTGCCGACGCCACCGCCGACGTCGTCGCGGCCGAACACGACTCCGCTGCGCCGACGATGCCGACCTCGACCTCGATGCGGCCGCCACCGGCGATGACGTCGCGCCGGCAGTGCCGACGAAGCTGGGCCGCGCCACGCCCGCCGCGCCACGACGCCGGGCCGCGCCACACCGTCGCCGCGGCACGACGCCGAGACGCCACGACGCCGCCGCGGCACGTCACCACCGCACCGCCACGCCGCCGCCACGCAACGCCGCCGCCACGCCGCTGCCGCGCCAAGCCACAGCCGCGCCGCCACGCTGCCGCCACACCGCCGCTCCGCTGCCGCCACGTGAACGAACGAACGATCGTGAATGAACGAAACGTATGTGAACGTGAACGAACGAACGAACGTACGTGAACGTGAACGTGAATGTGAACGAACGAACGTACGTTAACGAACGAAACGTACGTGAACGAGAACGTGAACGAACGAACGTACGTGAACGTGAACGAACGTGAACTTAACGTTGTATGTGAACGTACGTAAACGAGCGAACGTGCGTGAACGAAAAGTGAACTTAACAAGAATGCGAACATGAACTTAACGTACGTTAACGTGAACGCACGTGAACGAACGAACGTAGGTGAACGAAACGTGAACTTAACGAGAATGCGAACGTGAAATACAATATATGTTACTTTGTGTTTATCCTAATACATCTTTTTGTATGTTGCAGAAAAGACGTTGCCGTCGTCGTCCCTCAAGCCGGAGTGGTAGCGAGCCCTCGAAGGAATTCGCGCAGGCAAGTGATGTAAATATATGATTGTTAGATTTTTAATGCAACTAAGACTACTAGATTTAATATACGACACTTAGACTTAGCATATATGATTATCTAGGGTTGTAATGTACGACACTTAGAAGACTTAGCATATATGATTACCTAGGGTCCTAATATACGACACTTAGACTTAGCATAGTATAACATTATTAGATTTGTAATAAGACTTAGCATATAAGATTGTGTAGGGTTCTAATATACGACAGTTAGACTTAGCATATATGACTATTTGAGTTTTAATATAAGATTATTAGAGTTCTAATACAAGATTATTTGAGTTTTAATATAAGATTATTAGATTTTTAATTAGACTTAGTATATAATTATTGTCTAGGGTCCTAATATACGACACTTAGACTTAGCATAGTTGACTATTAGAGTTTTAATACAATATTATTTGAGTTTTAATATAAGATTATTAGAGTTTTAATATAATATTATTAGATTTGTAATAAGACTTAGCATATAAAATTGTGTAGGGTTCTAATATACGACAGTTAGACTTAGCATATTTAACTTAGCATATATGATTGTTAGCATATAAGATTGTTAAAGCAAAAATGACCTATAGACTTAGCAACTATCTCTTATGTGAACAGATGGCTGATCGCGATGAGGAACATATACTGTACGATACAATCACGGAGGGAAGCAGCCAGTACTGGAACGAAGAAGAGGGGAACGAGGATCCAAACCAGTACTTGAATGAGGAAGGGAACATGGAGAGGGATACGGAGGGGAACCAGGAGGGGAACGTGGAGAGGGATGTGGAGGGGAACCAGGAGGAGGAGGCTAGTGGAAGTCAACCCTCCGCTGGACAGAAGAGGGCACGTGGGCAACGAGGTGCCACGAAGAAGCTAGAGGGTCGGCACATCATAACGGAAGTGGACGAAGACGACCGACCTAGTGCCCTGGCGGAAGCAGCCAAGAACTACGTACGACACAGCGGTTGGGTTGTGCGGGATAACGTGCCTGTCAGTACGGTGTACTGGCGCAGAACAAGGGCACGCGGAGAATATGAGAGCTTTGTCCCAGATTCGGAGAAAGAGATGCTGTGAACCACAATGCTTGAGACATTCACCCTTCCCGCGGGTACAGAGGACAAAGTGAAAAGGTGGACTCTAAAGAAAATGGCAGAACAGTTTCAGAGCTTCAAGGGAGATCTATACCAGAAATATATCCTGAAGGGGCAGACACCGAACTTCGACACATTCCCAAAGCTAAGGGATCACTGGGACGAGTTCGTTGCATATAAGACAGGTCAACAAGGGCAGGCGATGATGGAAAGAAACAAATAAAATGCCGCCAAGAAGAAGTACCATCACCACTTGGGGTCAGGCGGCTATAGCATCGCGATGCCGAAGTGGGAGGAGATGGAGGCAAGCTTGCTTGAGAGGGGTATCGAACCGGCCACCGCTAAATGGCCGGATCGATCGAAGTTCTGGTACTATGCTCATGGTGGAACGCTCAACCCAGTTGATGGCTCCCTGGTCTTCAGCGATCAGATACGCGAGGCTGCACGTCGACTAACGGACGCAGTAGAAGCCTCTTCTCAGGGCACGTTTCGACCCGACAGAGAGAAGGACGAGCTGTCACTCACCCTACAGACTCCAGAGCATCCAGGAAGAACACGAGGGAAAGGGGTGATTCCTTGGAAGATTGGATTCAAGGACATTCACACGTACAGGAGTCGGATGAGGAGCAAGAGAGATACCGAGGCAAAGATTGCAGATCTTGAGTACAGGGTATCGAGCTACGAGCTCAGCATGCAAGAGGAGGTGGCAAGGAAGGTTAATGAACGCATGGCCGCACATCGGTCCCATGATCCCCAGCCGACCATTCCTCCTGCAATGGTGAGCCATTCAGGCAATCGTAGCAGCTGCGCCTCAACGGGGCAGGTAGGATCACAGAGCATGGACGCCATGCAAACCCAGGACGAAACCACCTGCCCCGTTGATGACATCACTCAGTGGACACCATGTGAGCTACATATTCCCTTCAAGAACTTATCAATAAAGGTAAGCTAGTAGTTTATAGATTTTAGATTTGTCCATTCCGCAAGTTGCTGCTTATATCTGTTGATTACTAATAAATAACCTCTCACCACGTGAAGGTGGCGTCGGGCATGGCCATCCCAACGGACCCTTCAGATACTTACCACTGCAGGCCGATTCTAGCAGGATACTCCAAGGTCGAAGTTGAGTTGGTGGAAGGCGCGTACGAGGACCTCGAGTTGGATTACCCTGGAGGAGACAGTGAGACGCATCTACGAGACACAAGCCACGCCATTATACTATGGCGCAAGCGGTACATCATCCTCCCTGGGCGACAAGCGGCGTCTCGTGCACCATCTCCTCCGACTCCGCCATCTCCTCCTCAGGCTCCTGCACTGTCTCCTCCTCATGCTCCAGCACCGTCTCCACCTCAGGCTCCTGCACCGACTCCTCCTCAGGCTCCTACACCGACTCCTCCGCAAGCTCCTCGTCCGGCACCTTCCAAGTCAAGGGCCCCCCAAGCTCCAGCGCCTGGCCCCACAAGGGCAACGAAGAAGGCGAAAGTTGACGCTACAAAAAACAAGGACCCGGAGTACGATTGCACATAAGAGGAGCTTGACGCTTATGTGGCATCAGAAGTCAGGAGACAATTGAAGCCTCGAAGTCCAGAAAAGAAGATTCCTATAGACCCGAGTGCTAGGAACTTCTTCAGGGGTATGTCTGCACCTGCCAAGGAGGCCATAAAGCTATCGGACTATGAGCGAACACTTAAGAAAGCATCTTCTGGAAAGTCCAAACTAGTCCCTCAGCTTGGAGAGCAACCAAACCAAGAGATTGAGCCGGGGTGACCGGTGAAGATTTTGGAATACAAGAATTTATTAATGACACCGGGATAACTACGGATCAATTGCTACGAGGCGCACCAATCGAAAAGGCGGAAGTGAAATACATGTACGAACTCGGTAAACCGCTTGTCAAGCCTGAGCAGCTGCAGTCCCTACCCACACAAATGTACAAGTTCCATCAACTGTACATGGAGATGAGCGCCACCGGTAGAGAGATGATCGGAGCGAGGATCAGGGACACGGACTTCTTGCAAGGAGATGGCATTCTCTGGATCAATTTCAAGGGTATCTACGAACTATACCAGCTAGACGCCCTCGACGTCTCTATTATGAGTTGCTGGATTTTGTAAGTATCGTTCAGTTAGATTTCTTATTACGTTTCCTTTAATTAATTAGGTCCTTGTATATAAGTAGACTATATATAATATATACTTCCTTTTATCGTTGTAGAATGGAGATTCAAAGGGCCCAACGGTGAGGGGTTTTCAATACTGGATTCATCGACCCTCGGAAAGTAAACGTCGCAATGCTCGACCAGTATCCGCAAGCCACAGAGGACAATCTCGTCCATCTCCTGAAGGCGCAGCATTACAAGACGTTCATACTATTGCCGTACAACACAGAGTTAGTTTTTACTGTCTTCCTATACCAAATTTCATTCCCGTACGAACATGCTAAGTGTTTCATATGTAATGCATCCCACGCACATTGCAGATTCCACTGGGTCCTTTTACTCTTCGACCTGGAGGCCTGCACCGTCAACGTATATGACTCAATGGATAAAAAAGAGTCTACGTTTGACAAGATTTTCGAACTTATAGACAGGTATTGTCATAAGTTCCTATGTTAATTAAGAATCTTGTTATAATTAATTGCTACTACGAATCATAGCTTTAAACTCCATGTAGGGCTTGGTATCGGTTCTGTCATTTGGTCCGCGGCAAATGGAGAGAAAGACTTAGGCGGAAGTTCAATTTTCCTGTGAGTACACATGCTCTACATTTATATTCAATCTCCAATTCAAATACATACAAGTGTATATTAATTAGATCTCTCGCCGTTTGTCATTTATTTATAGTGCACAAAGCAAAAGCAGGGAACTAACTTGTGTGGCTACTACGTGTGCGAGTATTACCACTGTCTTGCAGACCAAATCATCACCACAAGAGAGCTCGATGTACGTACAAATAAATTCAAAATTTCATTGCGTACGTATCGATTTGTTGTTTAATTACTAATTAATTTCATACATTCATATAGTTTATTCGCATGAGGGATAACCTGATCACACACAAGGAATTTATCATGGCGGTTCAAGAACAACTCATGGAATTCATCAACGAACAAATCCTTGATCCCAAGGGTGAATTCTACTACGACGGAAATACAATTCATAAGTCCTTAGCTTCTGAGATAACGACTACTACTACGTCGAAATCGTAGCTAGCTAGGACATCATAATGGATTGTATTTAATACATGTCTATTTTTCTATATGCATGTACACATTTTCTTTAATGTAAATATATATTTTGGTCATATATATATATATATATATATATATATATATATATATATATATATATATATATATATATATATATATATATATATGCACATAAAATGTTAAGTGCTTTCATATATATATATATATGTATATATGTATATGTATATATATATATATATATATATATATATATATATGTATGTATATCTATGCATTTGCATAACATATATATGTATAAATACATATATATTATTCATGTATATGTATTGAAACATATATAAATATTATATATATATATATATATATATATATATATATATATATATATATATATATATATATATATATATATATATATATATAAACCATGCAGCAACAGGGCCATGCAAAAAAAAAGGTCAGCTCGATCTTTAGTCCCGGTTGGTAACACCAACCAGGACTACAGATTGATCTTTAGTCCCGGTTATTTCACCCGGGACTAAAAATAGCGATCTTTAGTCCCGAATTGGTAGTCCCGGTTTGAAAATCGGGACTAAAGGGGGGTTACGAACTGGGACTACAAACGCTTTCTCCACCAGTATATATTCATGTTCTTGTGACGTACCGTTGACACGGACACGCATTCTAGAGGGGAAAAAAAGGCATTTATCTGCAATTGTGATGGTTGCAAGTCGTATGTGAATGTGGTATGTGTGGTTGCGCCCACTCAAGCATTTTGGGGGATTTAGTGGGGGTGAAGTTCAAGTCCTCGCAACGTTAAAATGGTTTTATTTTTCTTGTTTATAAGGCCTATAAATTGCTATATCAATCTAAAGAAAAATTTATATTAGAGAGATGCTTCAAAAATTGCTATATCAATCTAACGGAATATTTATATTAGAGAGATGCTTTAACTAGATATTCACTACGATGCGAAGTGAGCATATCTTAACTGGTTAGTTTTTTTATGGTACTAGCCTACCCAAGATTAACTCATGTACTTGACACGAGTGCTCACATTTAAGATAAGTTATTCTTTCAGTGGTAGACGATGTACCCATCAACACGAGGTGCTCATGGTGACTTCGTCACATCTTGGGGTAGGGTGTGAGTACGTTTATACCCATTGTGACTGTAATAATCTCAAGATATGTCGGTTCAGTCTTTCAGATGTATTCATAAGGGTAGGTGCATGTATATTCATAAGTCTTTCAGAAATGCTCATAGGGGTATGGTGCATTTACGTTCATAGGGGCAAGTGTACGCGTGTTGTGAGTTGTGACTAGGGGTGGAGCTACGTATAGCTAGGAGGTACCGAGGAACCTAGTTCAAAACCTTTTTTTTAAGCTATAGTTTATCTATTTTTACCATATATATACCAGCCAATTTAAACTTAGGCACCCGTACCAAGCTATTTTGATTCAAACCTGAGTAAAGTAAGCGAGTGGAACCCCCTTCATTTTGTTCTAGCTCCGCCCTTGGTTGTGACTGCATGCGTTTGTACTATGTTATAAAAAATTAATAGGGATATGTCTATTTATTATATATGTTCTATTATTATTAAAGGGTGCAAAGAAATTGTCACAATTGTTCTCGTAGAATAAAAACGATATGTCATTCGTAAAAGGAAAATACTCCTAGATTAAACCCTACACGTTATGTAGAAAATTTGTACGACAATTGTTAGACGTGGGGTGTATAATCTGAATTAATAGAGGAAATTAGCAATTCAATTATGCTTCAACATTGCCGCTTACACGTTACTGTATTGGAAAGTACGACAATTGGTAGACGTGAGGTATAAACTGGGTTAATAGAGGAAATGACCAATTCAATTATGCTTCAACATTGTCGGCTTGCCGCTTACGAATAAATATATGTTTTATTTCTTTTTCAAGTACACGATAGATGCATTATTTATTTTTCAAGTATATACCGCAGATGCACCCACACACATCACTACATACTCAACACCACACTCAAAACAACGGAAACAAAGAAACAAATTCCCTAGTCTTTCTAAATTTTTATTGAAAGCCCACTTAATATTTATAGCCACTAGAATTTGTACCTATCTATGATTCTATCACCACACCACCCATGCTTTTCATCTTTCATCTTCATTTAGGAAATAGCTATACGTCCGACTCAAATGTGCGACGGTCAAAGGCGGTGGACATGGTATGGTCGGGCATGGGTTGTACAAATCCATCATATGCATAGCAGTGCTCCTTCATTTAATATAATGTAGAGTTATATACATGCCAATTTACCCCCAAAGTTTAAGGAGATTAGGACATTTCGATTATACTCCAACTCAATTCTCGAGTAACTTAGGTTCATAAACAACTTATGTGAATAACATTTATACCTTCCGTTACAAAATAAAAGACGAAACTGCTACTTACTCGTTCGAATCACTCCAAAATAGTTTGTTACTATTCCAAGGAGGAATCTGAAAAACGAAGTAAAGAGAAGAGGGAGGCGCTATTTAATTTCATGCATATATACAATATTATGAAACATCGAACGGAATAGTTGTCCTAAATATGGAGGGAGTACACGATTTGTCAATTCAAAATTTTGCCAATATTAGCCCCATCGCAGTGCTTTGAATGCAAACATTCACAAAAATATCTTTCAAACAACAAATGTCATTAACCATGACATTTTCAAACAAGTTATATAGAGAGGTATATCATCAGCTGCATGCAGCAAATTAAGTGGCTGTCACTACCACACAGCTCTTTGATGCTCAATTAAATTAACAACCATAATGTATATAAATAGTCAACGATTACGCGCTGCTTAGCCTTTGACCATGGCCGTCAAATCCAGGAGGCGATCAGAAGATCACCTCGTCCACGAGTCGCTCGAACTCGGCCATGGCGGCGGCGGGGAGGCCGAGCAGCACGCGGACGCCACCGCCCTCGCCGGCGCACGACAGGAACAGCGCCACCTCCCTCTCCGGCAGCGCTGCGGGGCCGTACGCCGCGGGCGGGCCCCACCCGAAGTCGGCGGCGCGGAACGGCAGCCGCGACCACGCCGTGATCAGCAGCGTCGACGCCAGCGACGGCCGCGCCCGCGTCGCCTCAAAGTAGTCCACCGCGGAGCGCATGTACGCGTCCGTCACCGCCTCCGCGGCGCCGCGCACCAGCCGCACGGCGCGCGCGGGCGACAGCTCGCCGGCGGCGCACGCGGCGCTGGTCAGCACGATGGCGTTGCCGAAGTACCCCGCCGGGAGCGGCGGCGCGGTGAACCGCGGCCGCCCGTCCACGGCGAAGAGGAGCTTGCTCCGCCGCGCGCGCCCCATCCCCAGCGCCGCCGTGCGCGCGCTCCACACGAACCCGGCGAGCGCCTCGAACGTCGTGGGCGCGCGCCCGCCGACGCCGCCGCCGTCGCCCGCGGCGAGCGCCTTGACGCGGGCGATGGACTCGGGCGTGAACCGGAACGACCTGTGCAGGAGCGGCGGCTCGGCGCCGTCCTGCGCCGGCGAGCCGCCGCCATCGCCGTCGTCGATCTGCGCGAACTCGTGGTGCGGGAACGCGACCCGCGGCGGGTCGCGCGCGCGGAGCACGGCGCGGTCGAGCGCCGGCGGGACGGAGAGCGGCACGCCCCTCGCCGTCTCGCCCCACGAGTTGACGAACTGCATGGCGCCGACGCCGTCGAACATGCAGTGGTTGATGGCGAGGCCCAGCACGAACCCCCCGCACTTGAACTTGGTCACCTACTCCATCGCCATTAACAAGAACTCGTAGATGATTATGAGCAACAAACACAACGATTAAGGGTGTGTTTAGTTCTTTAGGCGTAAAGTTTTCGAAGTATACGGCCACACATTTGAAGTGTTAAATGTAGACTAATAACAAAACAAATTACATATTCCGATTGTAAATTGCGAGACGAATTTATTAAGCTTAATTAATCCATCGTTACCAAATGTTTACTGTAGTATCACATTGTCAAATCATGACGTAATTAGGCTTAAAAAGTTCGTCTCGCAATTTACATGCAAACTATGCAATTTGTTTTTTTCTCAAATCTAATATCTCATGCATATGTTCAAACATTTGATATAACGTTTTTGCCAAAAAAAAATTTGGAATCTAAATAAGGCCTAAATGGATAATCGCATGAGAGTTCATGTACGTGCCTGAGCTGCGAGGAGGGGCATCTCGAGGACGTTCTTGGCGCCGGGGACGCTGTAGACGAGCTCGCCGAGGACGGCGGGGTCGGGGCGGGTGATGTCGCCGAGGTCGGCCATGGCGGCGTCGGCCACGGCGTCGACGAACACGGCGCCCTTGCCGGTGCAGTCCACGATAAGCTTCCCGTCGTCGGTGAGCGCCAGGCGGCCGGCGAGAGGGTAGTAGTGGACAAGGACCCTGGACAGCGACTCCCTCAGTGCGTCGCCGGCGGCGGCGCCGCCGCCGCCGGCGGCGGCCGCCGCGAAGCAGTAGACGGTCTGCACGATGACGGCGATGTTCTGGTCGAGGTTGGAGAGGTAGTAGAGCCCACCCTTCGTCTCCGCCGCCGGCGCCACCAGCGTCGGCACCCCTCGCTTCACTCCAAGCTCCACGGCGGCGGCGGCGGCGGCTTCTTGCCCCTGCAATCACCCCACCACCATGATCATTGCAACATCGATCGATCGCCATATATATCAAAAAAAATGTTATCAGAATTCGATGAACAGATGGATGAACACGGATGCAAATGCACCACCATTGTTGGATTGATCGATCGGATCAGCGACGAACACCGGTGAGTGTGTGTGATCTTGGCACCAGATGAATGTATAAGAAGAGGAAGAGAAGGGGAGGGTGATGAGGTTTCATTTCAAGCCTACCATTGTCGATTTGGTCATCTCCTCTCTCCGGCGTGTGTGCAAGCAAAGCTAGGGTTGGTTGGGACATTTGGATGGAGTGAGCTGCATAGCCATTGATCCTGAGCAGAAACGCTATCTGCGTGCACGTTGCTTTTGTTTCTCCGAGTAGGTAGGAATCAAGAGGAGCTCGTCCAATGCAATGTTGTATCGTATTCCTCCGGATAAATATTTGTAGCAAATAACAGATATGACAAGAACGCAGGACAGGGATGCTGCTGTGTTTTTGTCCAGGGATCTTGCAAGTATACATATACTCCCTCCGTATTTTAATGTATGACGTCGTTGACTTTTTAACCAACGTTTGACCACTCGTCTTATTTAAAAATTTTATGCAAATATAAAAATACTTATGTCATGCTTAAAGAACATTTGATGATAAATCAAGTCTCAATAAAATAAATTATAATTACATAATTTTTTTAATAAGACGAAAAGTCAAACGTTGGTCAAAAAGTCAACGGCGTCATACATTAAAATACGGAGGGAGTACTTTACAGCAAATTGAATGGAATACTACTACCTCTATATGAAAATATAGTTATTTTTAACACAATCATTTATCTTAAAATGGAACTATTTTTCACATACATCTACTCTCAAGCCTCAACCAATCACTACCATTATCCATTTAATTTTTTTTCACTTATTGTCTCCTCAACAAATCATAAACTTCATCAAATCATTCTTACATATTTCCTTAATACCCTGCCCACCTCAAAAACGATTATATACATTCTAAGACGAGGAAAGTAGATCTTTAGCGAACTGGATGGATTAGATCACCTAACATGGTATTCTAGATTCAAGGACAGCAAAAATTCCAGTTTAATCAGACAAGAAATGTTTCATGGATCATCAGGGAAAGGAGCAGATTTTACTTCACCATCAACAATAACATATGGCATTCCATATTAATCACTGGATCACATTGCAATTAAGAGATTTTACCACATAAAATCAGCTCATACTCACAGATGGCACTTATTAATTCGGAACCATAAACTGCAGCACAGCACCTCGATACAGATGCCCCTTTGCTCCAGAGCCCATGTTGGTTCCTGAAATGACCGATATCATTTCCTCAACAAATCCTCCTGAACATCCTGGCAAGGTGGGCAGATGAGAGTTGACACAAGAACCAAAAATTCCAAATTCACTGTTTTACATGGATAAATGGAAGGAACAGGCAAAGAATTATTCTGCATATTACAGTCAGGCTAGCTACCTAAGCAAAGTTATAACAGCACAGCTATTGTACATGACCAGCAACTAGACTACAAGTCACACCAAAGTCAAGCACAACAACTAGGTGTGTGTGGCTATCAAATTGTTAACAACCTTGTACTACCCCCAGGTCACCAGTTCATTGTTGCGGTGCCCTCATTGTACAGACCCAACACAGCCCAAACGGCAATGTTGGGCTAGAAAGTCCTGCATCCATAACACTAACACAAGCGACCATCACATCTGGTCCGCTGAATTACTTCTCGTCACCATCATCTTCCTTTGAATTTTCCTCCTTAGCATTTTTGTCTTTGTCATCTTCAGCATTGTCTTCCTCACCTTCCTCATCATCAGACATACTATTTATTACTTCCTCAATAATGTGTTTCACCTCTGATTTCCTATCCATGAGGTCCATCTTAAAATGAGTACCTACAGTGAAAATAATAGCAACCTATGTCAGTACATTCATATAGATAAGGAATTTCTGTAAAGTAACATTATATTTCAACTTTATCCAAATGTACAATGGAAATTAACAAAGAAGAAAACAAGTGAGTACCTAATTGCCGAAGAATATCTGCCAATGTCGCCTACAAGATAATATAAACAACAGTAAGCATACAAAGCTGGCCAAAAAAATTGTGCAGATCATAACCATTTGCTTACCGTATTGAAGTCAACTTCCTTCAATATGTCACTAACAACAGCATGCAGCTCTTCAGTGGTTGGGGCTGCCCCAGCCTCTGTGCTGCCTTTTCCTTTTCCTGTAGAGCAAGAGATGGTGTGTGACTATGCTTGACAATATAGGAAAATCGATTACAAACTAAATGAGCATATACACTCATGTCTTGCATGTCAGCCAAATGTTCACAAGTTCTACAAAAATTAGTTACATAGATTACAATGGCATGTCCAGCCACAAACAGGCAATACTGGATTAAATCTATGTCTAAGAACAGAACACAAATTTGGATATGAACAGTGTCAGTGCTATGCCTATCATATCAATGTTGTTAATTTTTTCAGAGTTTTTATAACCATTTGACTGATATTTGATGAGTGAGAAGCAAACGGGGGCACATGCACAAGTTGTAAAATTCCAACTCCCTACAATCTAATAGTTATAGTTGGGTATTTTTTCAAACACATCTAAAATGTACTCTTGAAAATCAAAATAAATCCTCCAGCAGAAATTATTTGGACAAAACAACTGAGTACAATTTATACGGCTGTACCTTTATTTTTATTGGTTGTCTTGGCAGCATCCTTCTTGCGTGCCTTATTGTTCAATGCACCAGAATTATTGTTCTGGCCATCTTTTCCTTCATCCTTTTTGGATTTAGAAGCCTTCTTGGTGGTTTTATCTACAGTAACATCACTCTCCTTTGAACTCTTTGAGACTTTTTTGACAACCTTTTTGCTTTCTAACTCAACTTCTGGCTCATCATCTTCTTCAGTGTCTTGAGAAGGCTTAGACACACCTTTTGCAGGTCTTGTAGAAGCCTTCTTGGCAGTCGCATCCTTTTCTTTTGCCTTTTTTGTTTGTTTATCATCTGTTGCCTTTTTCTTTGCTGGACGCTCATCAGGTTCTTCATCACTCCCAGCATTATCTTTTGCTTCAGAATCCTCATCATCTTCCTCGCCCATTGATGCATCCTCAGAACCAGCAGGACCCTCATCGTCTTCATCGTCATTCTCTTTAGCAGCTTCAGTTGATTGCTTTCGACTCTTTCTCCTTTTCTGTTTATAAAGACAAACATCAGGAGTCAGTACAAATTAACCACTACAATAAAGAGGATGGCTTCAAGAGGCTAGCTTTGGCTGATAATTAAATATTACTAAATATATTAATAACTCTTAAAACTAAAGCTAACATCTAGTCAATATAATGTTAAAATGTTAGTAGTGGTGATGTCCACTCCTACACTACCCCTACCACCTTTCAATGAGTCGTCTCCCGTTTCACTATTGGCTCTCCCCAAATTTCAAAAAATCACCTACTTGTTTAATAAGGAAAATCGTATTATTACTTGGACTAAATGAGTGTTTATTAATTGATTTAATAAGGTAGAAACTCAATTTGTTTTCTGTTGCAGTATATGTACACAGTAGAGTATAGAAACTCAATTTGATTTTATAAATGCTTATCAATTTGATTTAATAAGATGAGAATATATGTAGACAGCAGAGTATAGAATATTAGACACCTAGCTGAAAAACAAAATGAAAGCACACAATAAGTGTTTGGCTATAGTACAAAAATTGCTGTGTAAAGATAGTGAAAAATGAAATTCCTTAGTCTTGACTAATAATAATAATATTTATTTTTTTCTGCCAAGTATGCATATTTTGTTTCACATTTCATAAAACAATCAACAGGATGATTTAATCCTATGGTCCAAAGAAATGATAGTGACCTCAGCTCCCTATCTGCCTATGGTCCAAAGCATATTGGAAGTGTGGCTTAAAAAACAGACTGAACCAGCAGTTGACTGGAATAAAACAAACAGCAAATTCTGTCCTCATGATTCCCATCAGAAGATGTATCATGCAACCAGAGCAATTGCACACAAAACCAGGAAGCTTTATTGTATACAAATATGTAGACGAGCCACATGGAATTGCATAATCAAGTTGGCCACAAATGACAAAACCCATGTTGCACAAGCAAAGGGAGGCTTAGGTTTGATGGAAACCTCAACTTTGACCATTTCACCACACAAACTACTGTTCTCAAACCGCTCTCATTATCTCCCCCAACTCCTACATATTCCTTACCAAACCCACCATGACCTACTGTTTTCCACAGCAAAGAATAATTGCATAAATCCTGCAAATGATATTCATGACTTCATCGTCTACCAGGCCCAGATAAATGATCTTCATGACTTCATCGTCTACCATGAAAATCAGCTTTATGTGACAGTTCAACAGCAACTCTACTTTGTTAGTGTTAAATATCACTGAAGAACATTCTATAGACTAAGATCACATGTATGTTATGTGAGATTAGGCTCTTAAGTCCCTAGCTTAAGACATAAAGTCTACCCTGGATTTTAGGCCCCTTTTTTACCTTAGTTCCATATATTTTTTGTACGTATCAGAGATTCATTGATTATTCAGCTTTGGCATAAACTTTTCCAATTTTAGTACTTCTGCTAATAACATTTCAGAATAATAACCAGATGGTTTAATTACAACACATGTCAAATTCTGGATGGTTCATAACAGTAACCACAAATGAATAGCAGATGCACAGCACCAGACTTCAGCAGACACCAGAAGGCGAGACATGATATATGGTTTTTTTTCTTGGTAAACCCATAGGTGGAAAATAATACAACATTTTCAAGCCACTTGGCACCAAGGGATGTTACCTTCCCATCAGAAGCGCCTTCAGCAGTCGCCTGGCCATTTCCTTTAGATCTCCTTCCACGTTTCTTCCCTTTCTGCAAGGGCAATGAAAATTAGCAATACTTCAACCTAGAAGAGAAGACTCAGCATTGATTAGATTATGCACCTTATCATCAGTGAGAACAACATCTCTAGTGATGCAAGGGGACTCCAAAAATTCCAGTAATTTGGCAGAGACTTCCTCCTGAAGTACAACAAAACACATGGGTATTGCTACAGGATTTATTACATGGACCATAAAACGAAATGAAGCTCAGCCAACTAACCTTCTTTGTGGCTGCTCTGGAAACATGTATATCAAGGATTTCACAAAAATCCAGCAACTTCTCCTTGTTAAATTTGTCAAGCTTTTCCTTTATCCTGGTCCTTTGTTTTTCCTGAGAAAGATTTCAGGCAGACATACCAAAAAATAAAGCTCAGCATGTATAAAAAAAAAATTGTTTCACATAGCATTACATCAACTCAAAAACACACCTGATTGTCAGTCCAAACAAAACCAGAAAATTGGGATATGTTTCTCTTCAAGAAATGGACCTGCAGAGAATTGAACACATTTAAAAAAGAAGATGAGCAAATTACATTAAAGCTAAACAAGGTGTGCAGTAACCTTACATTTGATTTTCTTCCATACATTAAAACATGAAGACTTTGCAGGTTCTCGTCTGCCTTTCTTTTTGATAGTTTGAATTGAACTGATAAGAAAACAAGGCAAACAAATGATTAAACAAAAATTGTAGAGTAGCATGCATCTAGTCCCCAAAAAACATGATGGGAAATAAAACATTAAGCTACTCTAACAGGCAACAAAAGCTATTATTTACTCCATCAAAAGGAGTTGGTGGTTGTGAGGATGTGCTATACACCCATCACATTGAGTTAAAGAGTTGTTTGTGGGATATTTTCTATAAGCAAGTTACTAAGTGGGAATTATGAGTGCAGTTTTATAGATTTGGGCTAGTTGTTTCTGCATTATCCTGTGTTTGGAGCTTATAGTACATTTATCTAAAGATCCATGGTGGTACAAACTTTTCTAGCATCACTAAACAAATAGAGCAACCTCAAGAATGTAACAGCTGAAAATATATTAAGGCTGCGCAAAATAAGAAGAGCAATTAGCACATGATTTAATTAAGTATTAGCTATCATAAATTTGAAAATTGAATTTATTTGATTCTCTTAAGAAACTTTTATATAAAAAGTTTTTGCATGAAATTCACCATTTAGCAGTTTGGAAAGCATGCTCACAACCCAGCCGTTAAGTTATTTAGAACACAGCCTAAGTTCCATTAAGCTGCACAAACTGGTCGAAAAAAGTTGGATATAGAAACATATGATCTATGGATAGATATTTCCAATCCAGGAACATGTATTTCAATAAACAGAGCCAGCAAATATGTGAAAGGGAATCAATTGAGCAGATTTAGCATTAGCTTGCTTAAGGCTCTGGCCAGATATGCTAAATTGCACAGGGGCAAAATAACACAATGATAGACCAAATTGAGCTAAAGGTAACTGTTTAAACTCGTCAATGAGCTATAGATGACCTTGTGGCCCCTGTACTTCTATACAAGTTAAGCTGTTCTTCTATTCTTCTAGTGTACATTTTATACTGAAAATTTCTTCAATAATAAGACTACATGCTCCATGGAAACTTGTGATTTCAGCTAATTAGTTGTTAGGCACACTTGTTTGTGCCTCTATTTTTATAGCATCCAAAGCACAAAGTAAATCTAAATGACCTGGCACCAAGCATTTCAAATCAACTGGACATATAAGCAGATAAATAGGTAAAAAAAAAACAGGAGAACAATATCACTATTTCAAAAATAGTCGATCCTTTCGCGAATCCGTAATAAAACCCCCACAGCTGCTGCTTTAAATCTTAAAAAATACCAGATAGATACAGCTTTTGCGGTTTAAAGTTTCAAGGAACGGAACTTTCATACTAGCATAGCAGCACATCCCCGGGAGAAAGATCTCCGCACATTAACAACCAAACAGAGGCATAGCATCCCATCCCACTAGGCAAGTGTACATGTCTCGTGACTAATTTTTTATTTTTAAAAAAAAAAAGCAAATCAGGACAAGCTTTCAGTTCAAAAAAAAAAAAAGAAGTTTGAGGGGGAAGAAATTACTGTTGGGAATGTCCTTCAGCTTCGATCCAGAGCCCTGCAACAGCCAAGAAAGCACCAAAAGAGAGGTCAGAAACGAAGCAGCAAGGGTTCCAAGCCTCGAGCGTGAACCAAAAGCGTGGAGGAAGAAGAGTAAGCATACATCGCTAAAAACGGCTATTTTTAGCACTAGTAGTACTAGGAGACACGAAAAAAAAAAGGAAAATAAATTCCAGCTTTGCGACGGGGCAAAAGCAACAGAACCGAGGCAACGCCATCCCCCGAGAGAACAGATCAGGGCAAGGCGAGGTGACCTGGAGAATGGCGGGGGACTTCTTGGCGGGGGTGACGCGGGGGGCGAGCTCGGAGTAGCGCTCGACGGTCTTCCTCTCCCTGGAGGGCCTCTCGATGGTGGGGGTGGCGGGCGGGGGCTTCTCCTTCTCCTTCTCCGCCTCCCCCTTCTTCCGCCGCCCGCGCTTCCGCCCCCCCGACTGCGGCTCCTCCCCCTCCCCCTCCTTCTCCGCCTTCGCCTCCTCCTTGGGCGGCGGGGGGTCGACGCCGGCGGGCGGGGAGTCGGGCTTGGCGTCGGAGGCCATGGGCGCGCGGGGGGAGCTAAGCTAGGGTTTTAGGGGGGGGAAATTTTTGGGAGGAGAGTGTGGAGTGGGAGGGTGCGCGTGAAATTCCGGGGCGGTCTACTCGGCGCAAACGCTATTAATGGGGGTGGTGACGATACGAGACGATACGAGAGCTGAGCTGATCGGGTCGGTCGGGTGGGGATTGGGGGCGGAGGCGGAGTGGATTGGCACGCGCGCTGCGCGCACCATGTTTCCTTCTAGGTGGTTTGACACTTTTGCCCTTACCATTTGTTTCGACCCTATTTTAGGCTGCCTTATCTATTAGTAGGACTAGCGATAAGCGATACGATTAATTGAATATTAGCTATAATAGATTTTTAAAATAGATTAATATGGTTTTTGAAAAAACATTTTTTCTACACTACTATCTCCATTTCATATTATAAGACTTTGCATTTTCCCATATATGTATAGATTTATTAACATATATATATGAATATAGGCAATGCTAAAAAGTCTTATAATATAAAACGGAGCAATTACTTTTTAACACAAGTGTGCACGTGAAATTCAAGAGAGTATGACCAGCAACAACCGGCCTGGCCGGTTGCGTTGTGTAATTGAAACTATGCTTTCTTCTAATATACCGATGTGTAATTATTTTGCGTGTTCGAAGAAAAAAACAATAGAGTGGAAGTTAAGAAGAAGTGGTAAAGAATACACCCTTAATAAGGCATCCATTGATTTATAGAGAAACAGATTTTTTTTCTAGGATTATTTTTGCTATATGACCCTCTAAAGCAAGGAATCGAACACTATTGAATCCTATTATAAGGAATTTCTCAGTCCATGCAAGTTTAGCCTTTTAGAACAAAGGATTAAAAACTATTGAAAGTTAACTATGAATCTATCCCTCTCATTCAATCCTGACGTGTATTAGTCAAATAAAATGATTATTCATGTATTAGTCAAATAATCATTAACTTTTCATATTCTTTCATTTTCTTAATCATGCGTTTCAAATGAGCCCCAAGTGTTCATTACTTCTATTCTTCAACTTCAAGAATGGATAATGCTCTTGTATTCGATTTCTTATTTTTGGCTGGATATGAAAATAAATATGAATAACTGGGATTTGAAAACTCATATGGATTTTTTTAATACAAATAAAGATCTCATACTAATGGATATAAATAAAAAAATAAATATTTCTCGGAACATGATAAATACCCAAACTTATAATAGAAAAGAATACAACAATACAATGATCGTACAAAATGTACCCTATACTTACTCCCCCCATAAAACAACAACCTTAGAACTTTGGATAACCTTTTTTTGTGCAAATTTGTCTGATCGGAGCATTAATTTGGGCTAAATAGTCCAGGTTAGCTAGCAGGGCAAAATGGTAAAAGCACTAGCACGGGACCACGGAAGCGCAGTGCAAAGTGTACGCTCGCCCGCTGGCCAAAATGGCGACCACACGAGCGCGGCCCGGGCGGCGTTTCAAAATTTTCGGCACCAAAAGTTTTTCGGATCGGGCGGGGTGGCGGCGTCCTCCCCCCCTACCGACGCCGCGCGCTACTACCTTCGATCCCGCCCGCGGCGCCACCGAAAATTTTCCGCAGCGCGCGCGACCGCCCCCCGCGCGCCCGGCGGCGATTGATTTGGTGACTGGAGGAGGAGTACTCCTGCTACTGTTTTGGTTGGGCCTCGTCTCAATCCTTCCTTTGCTTGTCTGATGGGTAGGGCTTAAAAAGTGTTTGGGCCTGACGGGGGAGTGATCCTGGCACGTATTTCCTTTCCTTTCCCGTTTGCACATCGAGCCTTATGTCCTGGGTATGGAAAAGTCCAATTTTGACTTTATTAAGGTAGAATCTCAATTCGTATTTCTCAATCGAAATGACTCATGACGAAATGTCCATGTGACAGGAGTCATCAAAATTACTAAAATATACCCCCTCCGTTTCTAAATATTTGACACCGTTAACTTTTTTAAATATATTTGACCGTTCGTCTTATTAAAAAAAATTTAAGTAATTATTAATTATTTTCCTATCATTCGATTCATTGTTATATATATAGTTTTACATGTTTCATAAAAGTTGTTGAACAATACGAACGGTCAAACATGTGCTAAAAAGTTAACATTGTCAAATTTTTATAAACAGAGAGAATATGTGGGACCCACATCTAACTGACTATTGTCATTTACTCCCCTCTCCACGCCCCCCTAACCCCCTCTCGATGACCAGATCAGCGACCACCCCATGGTGATGCACTCGTCATGCTCTAGCGGAAGAGATCCAACCCAGCATGCTCAGCAACTAGGAGCCCAACCTCTAGTACATCTTTGAACTGAAAATATTTAAGGGTTAAGATGAGTGGTGCAAAATATTTAAGGGTTGAGATGAGTGGTGCAAAATATTTAAGGGTTGAGATGAGTGGTGCACTTGTAGCAGGTAGTTGCGAGGTAGGGATGAGGCCACGACATTGCGTGGGACTAGTGAGATTGGAAAGGAGGTGGAGATAGCAGATCCTAACGAAGCGATCCGAGTGCCACGTTTGGAGGCAATAGTAGGATGACAACAAATGAGAGTTACAATTACTGACTGCGTGAGATGCTTCAATATTGCGCAACGGCACCGCAGGTATATTACAAAGAAATCAAGGTGTGTTCGTTTTTCGCTTTTCCCAACCTCTAGTACCTCGTCCCCCCTCCCCCGCGCACGTTTATCACTTTTTTCCTAAAATTTTATAAAAAAATATTTTAAAAATATATATTAATCTATTTAAAATTTTTTTAAAAATAATTAATCACGCGCTAAATGATCGAACCGCAGGATCCTACACAAGCGGCCGAGATGGAATGGCATCCATCACCCAAGAGTCCAAGACCACTTTATAATAACCCCGAAGCCGCCATCCCACAGCTTTCCTAGGGTTAATCCTCCCGCGCCGCCACTTCCTCCCTCCAATCCCGCGCGCCGCCGCGATGGTACGCACTCCGGCGAGCTCCTCCACCCCGTCTCAGGCGGAAGCATACGCCGTGCCATCCCGACCGACTGACCCCGTCCGTGCTGTCGCAGGCCCCGAAGAGAGGCGCGAAGGCGCCGGTGCCGGCGAGGAAGAAGGCGGCGGCGGCGGCGGTGAACCCGCTGTTCGAGAAGCGGCCGAAGCAGTTCGGGATCGGCGGCGCGCTCCCGCCGAGGAAGGACTTGCACCGCTTCGTCAGATGGCCCAAGGCGGTGCGGATCCAGCGCCAGCGCCGCGTCCTCAAGCAGCGCCTCAAGGTTCCACCCGCGCTCAACCAGTTCACCCGCACCCTCGACAAGAACCTCGGTTCGTGTGGTGACGCTACTTTTGCTAGCTGAATCCGTCCAATTGTTCGCATCTGTGGTAGTGGCACCGTTGATTCTGTTGTTTGTACACCTAGATGTTGCTAGCTACTACTAGGCCAGTTCGTTAGGCTGAAGATCATACATGTTTTAACTAGTTTTCTAAGGGTAATTGATTGTTATACTTGTAATTTGTTCATTGGAGAAGCTGAAGGGCCTGGTCAATCTGCCAGCTAGTTTCTATGGTTTCCAATTGATGTGTGATCAGCTGATCATATGGTCATTCACTCATTCCATCAACTAGATTAGGTGTTTTTTATGAATGTGCTGAATTTATCGGCAATGTGCCAATGTTTATGTCTTATACTTGATCTGCCACACCCGTACACTGAAGTTGATAGGGTAGCTGAAGGCCTGTGAGTGATGACTCGCTTGCCTCCATTTTTCAACAAATACTGTGTTGATCATGTTGTCTGACTTGCATGCTTTCGTCGGATAACAATGTTGCCGTGATAGCCAAACTGCCACCTTTTTGAGTAACTTTATACTGGAATCCTTAATGGAACAATGCATATTCCCTTTCAATAACTGTATGATTCATTTTTTTTTTGATTTTATGTTTTCTCTACTATTGACGGATAGAATTGGTGATAAAGCTTGTATGTATTCTTCAATGGTTTTTACAACTCATGCACCTGTGTATTTTGACATGACTGTTTGCAAGCTAAGGTTTTATTTGTACTGCAGCAACTAATCTATTCAAGATGCTGTTGAAGTACCACCCTGAAGATAAGGCTGCCAAGAAGGAAAGGCTTTTGAAAAGAGCGCAAGCAGAGGCTGAAGGGAAGACTGTTGAAGCCAAGAAACCAATTGTTGTGAAGTATGGTCTTGACCATGTGACCTATTTGATTGAACAGGTGTGTTCTTGTTGTGCTCTGGCTACTACTATTTCATGTCATCTATGTGTTAATTTTACTCTACTTAATGTTCTATATTTCTATATGTGCCAATTAATCAAGTGCTGCTATTCTCTTACCTGCAGAGCAAGGCACAGCTTGTGGTCATTGCTCATGATGTCGACCCCATTGAACTCGTCGTTTGGCTCCCAGCCTTGTGCAGGAAGATGGAAATCCCTTATTGCATTGTGAAGGGAAAGGCTCGTCTTGGATCGGTATGTCTAGTTATTTATTCTGCTCTTAGCAATCCATATTCCCCTTACCTCTGCACAGCTCCCTAATGTACAAACTGCAACTAAAAAAAATTCTATTTGACCAGATTGTGCACAAGAAGACAGCATCTGTCCTTTGTCTGACGACTGTGAAGAATGAAGACAAGTTGGAGTTCAGCAAAATCTTGGAGGCCATTAAGGTAAGTATCTAAAGAGCTTGTGCTCATCCAGTCTAACCAGTCCTTGTTGTTTGTTGCATATGACTCTAAACCGACACTTCTAACTGACTCCCAGTCAAACTTCAACGACAAGTTCGATGAGGTCAGGAAGAAGTGGGGTGGTGGTATCATGGGCTCAAAGTCACAAGCCAAGACCAAAGCCAGGGAAAAGCTTCTAGCCAAGGAAGCTGCCCAGAGGATGACCTAAAGAACTAGCCTGAAATTTTGCGTTGTGGTTGTTACTAGGAACACATTGTGATCTTATAACTTCGGTCTGCAGTGTAGTATGCTTATAGTTATTATGTGGATGTGGACCTTGAGTGTACTTTAAATTAAAATTAATACCTATTCCTGTTGCAACTATTCTGTGGAGTTTACAGCAGAATTAGAAATGAATTCACTATTGGTGTTGGGTGTGGGCTAAACTGTCCCATGTGTTCACTACTAACCCTGTCGGAATATAAGGTTATTTTAGCTATACATCTACTCAAAAAAGAAAAAAAATGCCACATTTTTAATTTGGACTTTAAAAAAGGTGGCATTTTTGGCTTGATCGTTGTAGTTGATATATTTTCTTTCCACTTTGGCGAGTATTATCTACTGTCTTGCACTGTTCCGACTGCACGACATTGTAGCACCAGACTCAAATCACGGCTTGTCGATCTGGCTTGGCAGCCTATTGGAATTAGGAATAGAGAAGCCCCGGTGGCTGGATAAGTCTGCAAAAATGCCTCTACGGATGTACAAATGTTGCACAGATAAATAAAAGGAACTGGTGGTTTTTATTCTCCAAAATCAAAAGAATCAACACATTACAAGGGAGAAAGCAGAAACCATGAAACTCACTACAAAAGAACCATGAAGCATCATATAACTAATAGAAACATACAAAGTTGCTTTAAGATATATTCTAATAGAATACACACCTAAATCTAAAAGTCTTCTAAAGAAGACGGCAACTAGAAGTGGCCTATTTCTAAAGAGGGCACAATTATGATAAACTTGAAGAACCCTGCTTAGGCACACTTTGTTCAGGCTAGGGTTGACATCCTTCCTGTTGGAATTCTGTTGACGTTGTTACCATCAGGGAGCCCCATCGCATATTTCACAATTGCTACAGTCCTAAGGAATGGTGCTGCAATCCACATCAATATGAAGAAGGGCTGCATGACTACAATTATGGACAGTGGCACTAACAATTCGTATTCCTTGAGAGCAGTAACCATGCCAAAAATGTAGAGAAGCACCGTAGTAGCCATGTACAAGGTCTGCAAAGAAATAACAGGCAAAGTGAGTGACTGACTATTCACTGGGATTCCAAGATAAGAAAATCTGGATGCAAAGAAAGTTATATACATGATTGAAGTACCAACTAAACAACTACTACTACTCCCTATTTTTCAGGTTATAATACGTCTTGACTTTGATTAAAGTTAAACTATTATAAGTTTGACTAATTTTATAGAAAAATAATAATATTTTAAGGGCAACAACAATGTATATGGTAAAAGTAGTCCATATAGATGGGACCCACATATATAAACTTTAACTATTGTAACCTTCACAATGTATATGGATAGCAAATAGTATCAGGGGGAGAGAAGAAGTAGAGACAAATACTATATTTTATTCTCTATGGGCAACCCATATGCTTATGCGTAACTTTTGCTATTTCTTTGTTATAGACTAGTTCCACAATGTTGCTAGGTGGCTAAATCACATATTATATTGCTTATGGACCACTTTTGAACTACATTGTGGATGCCCTAACCCAAGACAAATATATTATGACAATTTATTCAATTATAAATTTAATAAAACTATGTGTTGTTATAAATATTACTACTTTTTTCTAAAGAGTTAGTCAAACTTAGAGTAGTTTGACTTTGACTAAAATCAAAACGTCTTATAACCTAAAACGGAAAGAGGACTAATAAATAATAACAAGGGAAGATTGGTACTATCACATCAAAGATTTTAGACAAATGATGGCACCCAAACTTCATGGTGCACTATAATAATAGCACCGAAAGATGATGAAATTTACTAGCATTCTATCACTCCATCTGCTGGCCTAAACACTGGAGTGAGTATATGCAGAAATAAGAACAACATGGTGTATTTGACAATGACTCCAACGATTAAACTGCCCAACAAAATAAGGTAGCACTGCCACACAGTGAGATAATAACAATATGAATCAGCAAATGACAACGGAAAATGCTCCAGATTAAGTCAGACCCCAACAACAAGGAGCATCTCCATTGTCATTTGCCATAGATCCTACGATGAAACAAAGCCAGAACCCAAAAAATAAAGGGAATGTAATCTTGCAACAGCATATACATATTGCAAGGAGGAGGAAAGAAAACACTTACGTAAACAGCTCGGATGAGGGCGGCCAGTAGAGGGTTGTCGACGACCATGCCATCCGGCGGAGCGTAGCGTAGCCCGCCGAATACGCGGACCCCCGCCGTCGGCGGCTTGCCGGACTTCATCTCCGGGCCGCCGGATTATTCCTTGTTCCTTTCCAACACTCTGCTTAATTCCTCTGCTCCTCTCGCTGTGTGGCGGCGGGTGTGGTGTGTGGGTGTGGGATCCGATCGAGAAGAGAATCGGACACGGACGCCGGATCCGAAACGGAGTTGTTCTTCATCTCCTCCCCCCAAGCTCGGAAAACCGTCGATGGACAGCAAGGAATCCACATCGGCATGGAGGATCTCACACGGGAGGAAAGGGGAGAGAGAACGAAGGCAGCACTGAGCAGCGGCGTTGCCTTGCCCTCTCGCGCGACGGAGGATGAGCGCCGGCGCGGGAGCGAGAGGAAGGCGGCGCGAGCAGTATGCCGCACGCTCTGCGCCGTGGGCCGTGGGGTTGGGAAAGGAGGAATATTCCCATCCCGGCCCAGCCTAACATCACATTAGCAAAGGAATTCCAATTTGGGATAAGTCCACTTTGCCTCCCCACTAGTCTTTCCCTTGGTGTAAAACATACACCCCAAGTTCAAAACATGTATTTTAGACCGGGATAATTAACTATTTGCCACTCTTACGAGTGGTGATAAAGGATTTGCCACTGGACCCATATGTCATAGTCAGGCAAATCCTTAATTGCTACTTCTTGAAAGTGGCGAAAAGTTGTATGTAGCGCTTATGTGATAGTCTAGTTAGTATAGGAAATACAAGAAAAATACTCCCTCCCTTTTCTAATAGATGACACCGTTGACTTTTTCTCACATGTTTGACCATTCGTCTTATTCAAAAAATTTACATAATTATAACTTATTTTGTTATGAGTTGTTTTATCACTCATAGTATTTTAAGTGTGATTTATATATTAGACATTTGCACAAATTTTTTGAATAAGACGAATGGTCAAACATGCGAGAAAAAGTCAAAGTTGTCATCTATTAAAAAACGGAAGAAGTATGTGGGTGGGTCTCGCATGTCAATCTCTCCTCCCTTCTATGACCTCATTTCCCTTTCTCGCTCAATCCACCGAAAGTACAAGCTCGCAAAGGCGAGGTCGCTGATCAACACTTTCCTCGTCGCTCTAGAGAGAAGGGAGCGGAGTCATGCGACCTTGTCCATGATCTCCTCAACGAGCTATTCCCAACTTTCGCACGGCCACACATCCCGTCGCCAAGTTGTGTGTGGAAGGGCAGTGCTTCCGCGAGTCAAGGTAGGTGGCAAAGGAGGAGTAGCAGCTAGCTTCAGCGGCACACGTTGATGCATGTTGGAATGGAACGGAAGGTGAAGTTATCGACCACGCGGAAGAGGTCGAGCGCCAGAGCGATGTGTGTAGCTCGAGCTCCTCCCCTTGACCCATCCTACCACTACTAAAGCGGTAGAACGCGTCCTATCACTGCAGTCACTGTCATTCTCTCGCTGGAGCACCGACACCTGAACCCGCCCTCCTCTGTTGCTCTATCTGAGGAATGTGAGGAAGGAGATAAGAGATAGAGATAGAGATAGAGAGACGAGAGAGATGGGAGGGGTGACTCCTGACACGTGGGATCCACTTTTTTTAATAAAAAAAATCACACGTGGTACCAAATCTAGGCTAGAAAACACCTAGGGAGATTATGTGTAGGTATTTATAGTTGGGGTGTAAAATATCTGGTTTTGAAGTTGGAGGGTGTGTTTTAGACAAAACAAATAGTTGAGGGGTGTCTAATAGTCTTATGTCTTCCAATGTTGGTCCCGAACGGGATGATACACGTGGATTTTGGCTCATTCCTGTCCAATAATGGGCTAAATGCATAAGACCCAACAAACCTAGAAACCATCGTAGAATTCAAAATGGATGTATGAGATTTTGGCTCATACGTCTATTTTTATATTCTTCACATTCGCTCTACATATTTTCCTTTATCAATCTTTGTTCTCCTTAGCTATTGCACACCTTCCTAACGTACAAATTGTGACTGAAAAAAATAGTAGTAGTATTTCTATCCTAAAATATAACATCTTAGAGCCGTTTCCGTCGGATTGTGCATAAGAAGACTGCCTCCGTCTTTTTCAGAACGAGGATAAATTAGAGTTCAACGAAATCTGGGAGGCCATTAAGGTAAATATCTATACAGCTTGTGATCATCCAGTCAAACCAATCTTTCTGGATGTGGACTTCCCGTATCGATTGAAATGAACAATAGTTTTCATGATGCAATTTGAGAGCAGAAATTGAAATGGATTATCCTATCGATCGAAGCAATCCCCTGACTGTTTGGTGTGGGCTAAACTGGCCCCATGAGTTCACTATTTAGAACCTATATGGTGGTGTTGTTTCTTTGAAGGACAGCTTCCTGTTCCGTCCGATTCTAAAAGGAAAAAGGAGATGCTGCCCTTTTGGTTTCTGATATGATTCGCTGCATCTTCTGTTCTTGAGTAGTGTTCAATCAACGGTTCCAGAGCTGGCTCGCACGTTGAGTACATGGAAGATCAAGACTTGTTTTTTACACCGTGTCCATAGACTCCATCGTTTCGCTTATCTTTAGCTTATTCGTATATTTTATTAGTAGTAAATAAAAAATAATTTATAGTTAGCGATGAAAAACGTAGAAAATAAAATTTAAATTTTCTTGCCGATCTTGAACGATGCTTTTACTTCTGCTGATGAAACAAACATTAGCAATTTTTTGGAAAATTTCCTGCCATCCACACGGGCAGTTTCTGCTTAAGCAATTTTTTGGCTGTGTTAACTGGATACGGCACACAAGCCACGTATCCGTATCGAATACTTGCACGGATATGGATACGTATCCCGTACGTATCCCAGATTTTTGCGATTTTCAATTAAATAGAAAAACACAGATACTTCGCTGATACGTCCCAAACATTCCTGATATGGTTCCATCTGCTATTCCTCCGGATGCTCTTCATGCTCGTGGCCTCGCGCTGTCCCGGTGCCGTCGTCATCGCCACACGCGGAAGCAACAGCATCACAGCTAGGCGCAGCGGAAGATTGCCCGCGCCAACGCCAAGCGGAGGCCGTTTGGCCGCCGCCTCCGCCGCTGCCGCTGTCGCCGCCGGTGGCACCGTGGAAACACGAGTGAGCCAAATCTCCTCTTCTGGCTTGGCTTTCCAAGTTCCCATGCTTGATCTGTAATTTTTTTTTCTTATTTTCTTGCTACAAGTAGTCAAGTGCTATCATGGATTTTGGATCTGGAAGCTCAGGCTAGTGCATGTGCATCTAGCAATACTAGTGCTAGCGCGGCTGCTCATGCAGCTGCTGATTTATCAAGAGAAAGCAAGTGCAAGCAACATCTTGATATTGGTGGTGGTCGATCGGTCCTACTTGCCTAGTCGGCACTTCACTTGATGTTGTAAGCACGATGCATCGATTTATTTGTCTTTCATGTATGTGTTGATTTTTGTCTGTATTCGCCAACTTGAATTATCTAGAAAAGATAATTTGGAGAAGATTGATATGGAATTGCCTGAACACTCCTATTTTATTGCTATTTCCTTTATATATATAAATATATACACGTATCCCTGTATCCTAGTATTTTAAAAAATGACGTATCCCCATATCACCGTATCGTGTATCCGTATCCCCGTATCAAGCTAACATATTTTTTTTGGAGGCCTAATGGTGGAAGTTTCTGGAATTTGATGACGGATGCATTGTGATCCAGGGACGCCATCTCCCTTGGCCCATGGAATCTTTTCCTTTTTTTTTTTCTCTGTGGTAGGGGCGATGGATAACCGATGACAACATTTGGCAGATTGAGATTAATTTAATTAGCCCTGGTTAGTTCCCAAAAAATTTTCGTAAAAACATTACATCGAATCTTTTGACACATATATGAAGCATTTAATATAGATAAAAAGAAAAACTAATTGTACAGTTTGCATGTAAATTGCGAGATGAATCTTTTGAGTCTAATTAGTCCATGATTAGCTATAAGTGCTACAGTAACCCATATGTGCTAATAACGGCTTAATTAGGCTCGAAAGATTCGTCTCGCGGTTTCTAGACGAGTTATGAAATTAGTTTTTTCATTCGTGTCCGAAAACACTTTCCAACATCCGATCAAACATCTAATGTGACACCAAAAATTTTTTATTTCACCAACTAAACAGCCCCTATATCGTTACTGGGTACTTTTACCTTTTCGCTTAGTGAGGTGATTAGCATGTGTACGTATACTTGTAGACTTTCAGTTAGAACTTAGGAGTCATGAGTATACAGTAATATGCTACTATATGGTAGGATGATTTTTTCTGTCCAGACTTCTTTTATCATCTTGTTTGAGATATTTATGAGCTTTGCCAACAGCCCCTATGAAGGTCATGTAATATTTTGTGGTCCCGTAGCAATTCCTATGGTTGGTCTTTAGTCTCTGTCTATCTGACAGTAAGTACTATGGTTAAACATAATTAATTATAAATTTACAATTTATAGGTTCAATATTTATTATGTCTCGAGTATTTTTCAAACATCTCATACTTTTAACATATCAGTATTAATCTATAACACCAATCCAATTACATGAGATGTTTGTGTGGATACATGAGACAGAATTATGTGCGCATTTACACGCCATATCTCTATTCGTAACTCCATAGATAAGTTTATACAAAAGCAGGCAATAAAGGATCGAATACCAACAGTTCCCCCATCTGTTATGAACAACCACCACCACCCACCCTTTTCTATCCACCGTCAATAGATCAAAAATCGTACTTCCATATTAATAATAGACTGCTCCATAAAAACAATCATATATGAGTAAATAAAAGCAGATAATAATAAATATAGGATCATCAGATATCAATTTCACCCTGCAACACTTTCCCCATCCATTGATGAACAACAACAACCACCACCCTTTTCCATCCATCATCAACAATGAAAATCGCTATGCATTCAACCCATCTGTTCTGACTCATGTATGGCATGGCCCTGTTTGTTCCTGGGAGAGGATAAAATTTTGGATTATCGTGGCACGCTTTTCAAACTGCTTAAAAAAATGCGTTTCGTGTGAAAACTTTTTATATGAAAGTTGTTCTAAAATATCAGATTAATCCATTTTGAAGTTTGTAATAATTAAAACTTAATTAATCACATGTTATTACCACATCGTTTTGTGTGAAATACTTAACCTTTATCTTCATCTTCATCTTCAGGAGATTCAAACACCATTTATGATTGTTGATCGGCGGTTATAAACGACTATAGTGCATATGATTTATGGGTATATCTTTAGTAGTATAACTGGGTCGGTCGTACGTATAGCAGCACACCGTGACAATAATAGAGTGAGAAAAATATAAATAAATAATAAAAATAAAAAAAAGTGAAAAGGGGAGGAGGAGGAAGGTCACTAAAAAACAATCCGGTGATTTTATCCCCTCGCACCCCCCCCCCCCACCCCCCCTCCCTCCCCTCTCGGGATCCCTCAATCTCATCATCCTTCTCCTCCCCTTCTCCGCTCCCAACGCATCGCATCGCACCCAAACCCATCGCCTCTCGAATCGAAAGAGACCAAGCGCACGGAAAAGCCTCCCCCCCTAAACAACACAACCCATCTCCTCCTCCTCACACTCTCCGGCGACCCCCGCGCTCGAAACCCTAGCCCTCCTCCTCCTCCTCCTCCTCCGCCGCCGCCGCCGCAGCCGCAGCCGCCTCCCCCCCTCCCCCCGCGCGCCCGCTCCGCTTCCCGCCGCCGCCGCCGCCGCCGCCGACGAAACCCTAGCGAGCGAGCTTCGCGCACACTCCCCCTCCCCGCTCGGATCCCGCGGCCGCGAGAGGAGGGCGATATGTCGGAGAGGAAGATGGATCGATTCGCGGCGCTCGGCAAAGGTGAGCACGCCCGATCCAACCGTGTGCAGCGGGGGTGGGGAGATCTCCGATCTGCGGCGCTCGCGGGATTGGGGGTGGGGGTGGGGTGGGGGTGTTCAGATCTGTGTTCGATTTGGTGGTGATGAATGATGATGATGCCTGGTTTGTTTGCGCAGATGTGCTCTCGCTGGGGATCGACGACGACAGGGCCGCCGCCGCCGCAATAGGTTTCGTCGACGAATCCAAAGGTCGGGGCCCTTCTACACACACCCGCATCGCATCGTTCGTTATTTTTTTTTCTTCCTTAGTCGTCGAGGGAATTGTAGCATATAGCTTCATGTATGATTTGGTTTTGGATTGGGTATACTGTTCATGCGTGTGTGTGTGCACGTGTGCTCGTGCGTGCGCGTCCTGTGCCTGCTTGTGTGGTGTGTGAGCGGACGCTTGCTTGCTTGCTGGTGGGAGTGAGAGTGGGGTTTGTGCGTGAGCAGGGCATCCTTTTGTGTGAGATAGCACGCTTTTTCTAAGTCGTTGACCCTGGAAAATCTTTTGGCTATGCAGATCAGCAGCACCTGGATAACAGCATTCCTCTGTCTCCTCAGTGGCTTTATGCTAAACCAACTGATGCAAAGGTTTGTGATGCTCTCCTGACCATGTTTCAATTCAGACTCTCTATATGGCTTTTCTACTTTGGTCACAACTCATAAGTTTATCTGGGACTGTATATTGATTTATTGTTTATCGCTTGCTGCTAGAAACGGTCATTAATGATGCACGATGCTTGTTTGCAGATTTTGGGTCATGGTTCCTTGCTTGACCCTTCTGAAAAAGAAGCAAGGATGTCGGAAGGAGCTGCCGACAAGAAAGAACGCAGGCGGAATGTATTTGATGCTGACAGTAGCCTTCGTTGGCTAGAAGAGGAGAGGGAAACAAGCCTACCTGGGAGGAGGGAGCGCAAGAAGGAAGTGGACCGCGATATGGAGAGCCGTAAAAATGATCGCCGATCTGATAATGTTTCTGTGAGGGATGGAGGTGATTCACGAGCACCCCCATCTGAAAGGTGGAACGATGGATCCACCCGTGGTTCAGGGAATGAAGGGCGGCGTGATGGCAAATGGTCATCAAGATGGGGGCCTGATGACAAGGAGAAGGACTCCAGATCGGAAAAGAAGCTTGATGCGGAGAAGGATGAAAGCCATGCTGAAAAACAGACATTTACTGGAAGGCTGCTGCCTGAGACAGACTCTCGTGACAAATGGAGACCTCGTCACCGGCAGGAAAGTCACTCAGCTGGAACAGCAACGTACCGCGCTGCTCCGGGATTTGGATTGGAGAAAGGACGTGCGAAGGAGTCCAATGTTGGTTTTTCCGCTGGAAGAGGCAGGGCAAACCCCAACTCCATCCCATCCTTCACCCGGCCATCTTCTGCTGGACCAATTGGTGCTCCTGCTACACATGGAAAATGTGCATCATCTGCTGTTACCTTTCGCTACCCACGGGGCAAACTTCTTGATATATACAGGCAACAAAAGGCAATGCCATCCTTTGATGACGTACACTGTAAGCTGGAGGAAGTTCCTTCTGTCGTACTATCTTCTCCTGTGAAACCTCTGGCCTTTGTTGCACCTGATACTGATGAGGAGGTAACATTTTGTTGATAAATGCCTTACTTTTCGTTGAATATTCAACTCTGCTCATATGCATATTTATCTGCCTATTCATTTTGTAGGCTGTTAGGGAAGATATTATGAAGGGTAAGGTCATCAGCAGTGAAGTAGCCAATACAGCTGGAATGCAAAGAGATAGGAAAAAAGAGCTTGAAGGTATGTACACCATACGAAGCTGCAAGCAGCATTGTGGCTATTATTTTTGTAGATCTAAAAAATGCATGAGCTACCGTCACAAGGGTTCTTTTCTTTCTGGGCGTCTTCTGAAGCTAACTATATTTCAGGATTGGCTTCTGGTATTGATGGCAAGAAGGATACAAGCTCTGTTGCTTTTAGTGGATTGGGTCAGGAAGAATCATCCACTTTAATCTCAGAGAAGGATGCCTTCTATGACGGAGGGGTAATCTCTGCTGGTATTACATTTCCGTCAAAGGACCTTGCTATGGAACAAAATGAATTTAGGCTTTCTGGCATACGGGAAGATGTGAAAATTAATGAAGTCAACTCAAGTGCTGATCTTGATCTTGGTGTAAAGCTACCCAACGACTCAAGCTCTCTGTTTCTTGAATCACCCTTTGAGCATATTCAACAACCTCCTGTGCTGTACCAAAATAATGACATGGATACAAAAGCTAGTGGCCAGGCTAGCTATCCAGAGGACTTAACTCTGTTTTATTTGGATCCCCAAGGGGGCATGCAGGGTCCATTCCTAGGTGCTGACATAATCTCTTGGTACGAAGATGGATATTTTGGTTTGGAGTTACCAGTGCGTTTGGCTAATTCTCCAGACGATTCTCCTTTCCGGCCACTTTTTGAAGTAATGCCACACCTTGGACAAAAGCCCCAACCTCTCCCACCTGTATCCCATGGTGAAACTAGTGAATCTCCAGACTCTGTACATAATAGTTTTGATGACAAGGTTCCTGCTTCTGGTTCTTTTGGGAAGAATGATCAAACATCTAAACGGGATTCTGAAAGTTATGTTCTTGATCTTAAAAGAGGTGAGCAGGAAGCAGCTGTTCAGTCACATATGAGTTGGCTCCCTTCACATGAAACAGAAAAGACCACATCTAATGTTGATATCTGCCAGCAGCACATTCCTGAATCAGTGAGTCTGGATGCTGAAGGTTAGTTTCCTTGGTTTTTGAGGCCTTATATTCACAATCATCTCTCAGTCCTTTGTTTCCAATTTGCAGTAAATGCTCATTTTTTTTTATTTCTACTTACCGCAGAAATTTTGTACACAGCGAGGCCTAACAGCAGCACTGGTCAGTCTCTACGGGATCTTGAAAATGACCGTTCAGATTTCCAGTTGGCATCACGTGATCACCGTGCTGCAATGGGAGAAGCTAATTTGCCCCAGCATGATGTTCCCCGAGAGAGTGAGCTCAGTCCTCTTGGCTTGCTTTGGTCTGAGTTAGAAGGAATGCACCCGAAGCAACCTCTCTCATCTAACGTACTCGGTGTAAATGAGCGAAGAAATCCCAAGCCTGCAGCCCCTAAGGACATTCCGCCTGTGAGCATGAGGCATGGGCAGCTTGGCAGGATGAATGAAGCTCCTGTTGTTCGAGACGAGTGGCCTGCCAACTTTGGGCGTCTGGACAATGTGACTGACACAAACATTTCAGGTCGACTTCCCCAGCTTGAACCTGACTTGAATCATTTGAATATGGAGGAGCAAATGCTTCTCCAACAGATCCGGAGGGAGCAACGGCAGCAGGAGCAGTTGATGGCTCGGAACAATCTGGAGTTTCCTGGACCATTTCCAGGACAGGTGTTTGATTCTTTGCACCAACACAGGCAGTCTATGAATCAACCGGTTCCTGAGGTGGAGCATCTTTTGAGAGTCCAGTTTGAGCTTGAGCAACAGCAACGCCGCCAACAGCTCCAGCAAGAGCAGCACCAGAGGCAACTGCAGCAGCGTCAAGCCCAGCAGCTTCTTCAACAGCAACAGCAACAACAGCAACAGCAACAGCTGATTCTAGAGCAAATGTTGCAGCAACAGTTGCAAGCTTCAAATTTTGGACCAACTAACATGGTTGATCAAGTATTACTTCGGGAACATGTATTGAATGACCTGCATCACCAGCCCCACCATTTGCAAAGGCAGCATGATGCAGCGATTGAGCAACTCATTCAAGCAAAATTTGGGCAAGGTATCCATAGGGAGCATCACAATGATCTGATGGATGTTCTCTCACGTTCAAATCAGAGGCAAATGCTTCCTTTAGAGCAACAAATTCTGTTAGGTCTTCACCATGATCAGCTCCAGTCACAACAATTGGCAAACGCTCTTCGTCAACATGCAGGCAGAGAGGAAGAAAGACATTTGAGTGGGGGTTGGCCAATGGATGAATCGGGTCATTTTATCCGCTCAGGAACTAGTCCGAACCAAGGCCATGCCTCTAGACTAGGACATTTTGATCTTCTGCAGTCCCTTCAGAGATCCTCATCGGTGGAGCAGCATGAACATCTCGAGCGGAGCTTGTCTTTGCATGAGCGGTTGCATAGAGGAGGTCAAGGTATCCACTCCCTTGAGAGATCTGGCTCTTTGCCTGGTGGCGCTCCTCTACCTAACCTGGATGTTGTAAATTCCCTAGCACGCCATCATGGCATTGGTCAGTTAGAAACACATGGAGATTTGTATTCTCTAGGACAAATGCCTATGGTTCCTTCAGGGGTTCATCCGCAGCAACACAGGCTTCAGGAACAGCTTTCTGGTAACTTGGCAAGGCTGGATAGGCACTGGTCAGATGCCAATGGACAGTTGCAAAACACACTTATGGAACCTTCACGCATCAGCCAGATGCAAATGGAAGCACAGAAACAGCGAAGGAATGTAGAAATGAACCTTGCCGTTGACAATTCACATGCATGGGCATCACTTAGGAACAACGAGAGGAGCACAGAGCAAGATTTGAGCGACTTGTTCCATCAAAAACTAGTTCAGTCACAACAATCTCGTGGTTATCCTGATGTTCCAGTACCGGCATCCTTTGGACGTAAAGACCCTTCATCGCTCTTTGCACAGCCTGCTGCAGATAACCCTTTAAGATCACCTGCGGACAGGTTGTCTTTTGATGATCCTCTTGCAGAAAGGTCCCTTTTTGCTAAAGCTGGGCAGGCAGGACAAGAGGGAGCAGCAAATTTGGAGAGTTTGACTAGCAGTATTGAGAACAGTGGAAAGTTGGGCCTGAGATCAAGCTCAGGATCAATGCTTGATATGCAAAGGGGTGATTTTTCAGGTATTATGGGGGGTGGTGCATCAGGTAATCAATTGGTTGGACTTGCCAATGAGGTACCAAGAGGAAAAAGGCAGGGTTCAAGCGCGAGCTTGGTAGGGGATGACACTAACTTTGCTGAAGAAGCTGGTAGCAACTGGTATTATTCTTGATTCTATTGCTAAGTGCCTCTTTTACCCCACACCCCTTTTTAAATTCATATTTTTTTTTGTTTTGTTCATTTCAGTATTGCCAACTTTTGAGAAGTGCTGTTGTTTATAATTATACTTTTTCTTCAAACTGAGTGCTCTTTGATTTCTGATCATTTTGATGTCGGGTTCTAAATCTTATATGTTCCATAAGCAGGCCTGAACCTACCATGCCAAAAGGGGGCACTCATTCCTTGCTGAAGCGCCCACCAAGCCAACACGGTTCTGCAACTCAGGCAGTGTCCACGGATATATCTTCAACCATTAGGCTGAAGAAAGCAGGCCATGCGTCTTCTGATGGTATGCCTTTTGCAAATTCTGCTTGCTTGTTTATCTTGTCAGGTTAAGAAAGTCCGAAAATATTTAAAAGGAAATATATAGATTAGACTGACTTGTTTCGCACTAGTAGTACTCAGCAGAAAATTGATGTTTTTTGATAGGGCACTTATGTAGCACCTAAATTGTTGTGCTTCGTAGTGTTCCAGTGGGATACGCTATTTACCCTATTCTCAGTCTTGAGTTCCAACTTCCAAGCTTTGATGTAGCAACTATTATGTTGTGCAGATCATAAGTTGGAATCAGGAGGAGTCACCTCGGCAGCCCAACCTGTGGATATCCCTGTCTCCACTAACAAAGAGGCAGGCTCTTTCATCTCGCCATCAGGAACAAGCGTCGATGGTCCGTCCTTCAGGGAAATGGTGAAGAGCACGAAGAAGCCGGCATTGCAGCAGTATGATGCCTCTGAATCTGCAGATGGTGGCCCGGGCGGCAAGGGTGCAAAGAAGAAAACGAAGAAAGGAAAACAGATTGACCCGTCTCTTCTTGGCTTCAAGGTCCACAGCAACCGCATCATGATGGGTGAGATTCATCGCCTTGATGATTAACATGCATCTCTAGGCGCCATTTTGTGTTGTGTACATGTTCATCTCTTTGTAGCGATGCAGAAATTTTGTAAACATTGCTGTGGAGAAGATCATGACTCCCACCCCCTTTTTCACCCCTCCCTCCCACCTTTGTTCATTCCTTTAGCCATAGGATACAGAATTAGTCAGAAGATGAAATTAGGGAGGATTTGTCTTTCTTTTTCTTTCCCCCCTTGTGTATCTATGGTGCCCTCAGGTTTTTACAGGAGAGATTGTACAGGACAGTGCAAAATGGTCAGCATGTTTGTAGGGTTCTTATTTTTTTTGAAGGACTTTTTGTCCTTTTAATCGATGGTCTCTCTTCCAAGTTATGGAATGCTCCGTCACCGACTCACCGTGGTGTGGATGAGTCGTAGTAGTTGTAACCGACTGATCGTGGTAACATCATGCTTCTCTTGTTGCCTACTGTGTCTGTTGCAAAGATTCTGGGAGTACATACGTCGGGTGTTACCTACCTGTACGAAACTTCATCTCTGTCTACGCTGTTACTTTTCTTATTCTGGTGCAAGTTCTCACTACACGAGACTAAACTGTCACAGAAACACAAAACATCGACGAGACTTTACTGTTGCAGAAGCACAAGAGTCGTTCCAGTAAAATGGACGCAAGACGCAATTTAAGCACTGGCAGCTAGAAAAAATTAATGTTTAGACAGTGACCGAAACCATCTCATTCTCATCCCGAAAGAGGTGAGGCTGAGGCGTGCGTGGTGTGTCCCAATCGAATGAGATGAGAAGAGACGATACCAAGGATAAGCTAGAAAAAAAAAAAAAAAACTTGTCCCACTCGACGTGGATGATCCGTTGGCGAAATGGTCGCCGGTCACTCGCGGCGCGACATCTGCGTGAATTGATGCCCTCACCAGATCATCCCCTGGTATCCTTCAATGGCCAATGCTCACCACTCGCCACCTGCTGGGAGCAGCAAACATTGGCAAAGCAAAAGAAAAAAGAAAAAAAAAAGAATAAAGGTCGGTTATGTTCGCATCAAACGTGAGTATGAATAATTTAGACCACCTTAAAATTAATATTCATGCAATATAAATAATTTTGATGCCGTCAAAGTTGTAGGGGAATGGCTTTCACCGGTTGGATTTTATGTATATTTTAGGCGTGGTGGATGCATGTACATCAATTGATGCTGGTGTATAAAAACAACAGTAAATCCTGCTTTTGAACAAATGGACTTGAAGAAAATTTTGTGATAATTAAGCTAGTTTCAGTAAAAAATTATGTCCCAAAGAAATTCTATTAATTTGGCTGCTTGGTAGTTCAGGCTTCCCTTACCGTCAGGAGGGATTATCCCTATTCCGATGGTATTGTAGTTACCAAATAAGTTATTGACAAAAACCGGGATGTTTTGAAAACCAAAAGGTTATTATAGCAAGTAACTAAGTTGCAAGCTCTATTTGATTAAGATGCAGATTTACCTCGGTTTTAATTAGCACGTATTTTAAACTGCTAAACGATACATTTCGCACAACATATTCCATACAGAAGTTGTTTTAAACTATTATATAAATTCATTTTTCAAGTTTAAAATAACAAAAACTGAATTAACCATATACTAATAACTTTTTTTTTTGCATGCTCGTACTTGACCATCTCTAGTGAACTCAACCTGGATGGCTACAGTCGATTAAATTCAGAAGGTTGACATGTGCTGAGGCCGAGTTTAGCTCCAAAATTTTTCAACAAACCTCCAACTTTTTCATCACATCAAACTTTCCCACTCACATAAATTTTCAACTTTTCCGTCAGATCGTTCTAGTTTCAACTAAACTTCCAATTTTGGCGTGAATAACACACCCTTTGCATTTGCTGCTGCTGCCTGCTGCTACACTCAGCCCTACAGACTACAGTCTTAGCATGGATGAGCATGTTAGGTTGGTTGGCCATCGAACTCGTCATTTTCACGTGTCCTCCAGTGAGAGCGGATGCTTCGTTTTTCTCTTGCTGGCATCCGTTTCGTTCTCGCGAAGAAGCAATGGCATCTCAAAAGTCTATCCGAATTGAGGTTGAGAATGAGAAACGCATCCAACAATTTTACAAACAGCAGCGGTGAAAAGCGAGTGCAAGACAAAAGGCAAAAGCTTCATCAGAGACAAAGTGACCATGCGAATCAAAATCAAAAGAAAAGGGAAAAAAATAATATGAGCTGCCACTCGAGAAGCAACAGATGTTGCTATCTCCAAGCAACCGCATGCATCGCCGTTGGTGAAAGGAAAAGAGAACCTCCATCTTCAGAGACGAGGTTGTTTTTTTACAGGTAACTTTTGCTGTTCACTGAGCACGACACTGTCACAAGTGTCCACACACTTTTAACCCCAACTTTTTAACCTATGAAGTATTGGAAGAAGACAAGCAGCAGGCCCATGGTTATAAAAACATTATCAAATTCAGCTATTGGGAATGCTTCACATGCTAGATGCTAGTTCTAGTATCAGTAGTAAGCTTGCTCAATATATAGAGCAGTCATCAGTTCAATTTCCAGAAAATTTACTAAATTTTTGTAACACTCTACCATGATCCAGTAAGCTACAAATCCATAACCTGGCATCTCAATACTCAATAGGAGTAGTATCCTAACCTCCTCTAGTCCTCTCAACCAAATGGTAGTAGTAGATGGTAGCATTAAGTCACAACTCACAAGCAACCATCAGGACCAGAAAATTCACTCCATGAACATGCCAAAAAAAAAATTATAACTCCATGAAAAGAGAAACAGAAATATGTTTTTTATGGCCCTGTGGCATTTTCAGGGCAGGACAGTGCTGATGTACTAGCTGTGACTGCCGACCATGTGCACTGACGATGCCAAAGTACTCGTGCAGCTCAGGTTTTATGGCATCTTGGCAAGATCCAGCAGGTACCAAATGGCTTTCTCACATTTATGGGAGATTTCGGCAATGAATGTGCCGAACAACACAGGTAAGGAGTACTAAAAATATGAAATGGATTCCGTGCAAACACAACACAAAACTGGGCAGCATGAACATTACCTACGTACTATCCAGCAAACAAGAACATTTTCAATTGGGCAGCAGATGGCCAGCCAGCAGTTGCAGTCGTGATAAATGAACACTTTTTAAGATATATAAGTATATTTATGGAGATGGGATTTGGGATAACTACAGTTGCCGGCACACTCATGCTAGCCCACACAGGAGAACACTTTTTTGTTGTTTGTGACTGAACTATAATGAACATGCTGCTCCCCAACTTGTAAAATGATTTCGATTTAACTGTTCACTTTTACTACCTCACCAGAGAAAAGATTGCAACTTTCCATTAGATGAGATGGTAAAGGTTCTCCCTAACACTACACTTAACTGGCATCTCCTCACAACTTCTGTTGATATACCAGTAGTGGCTAGAGACCTTCATATGACAAGAAAATAGACGAGGTAAAACCGAGCACAGGTGGGCCTTATGGTGTGTTATATGTGCTCAGGTTACAAAGTCAAGCTTAAAGCCAATACCAGCACAATCTAGTTGGGCCATTTCCACACCGAACTCATCATGAAAGGTTGTTTGGTCTTGGTTAGTGTCAACCAATGATATGGATTATGGAACATCAAGGGTCCACCTTATGATTATGAAGCATGCTTGCCCTTCCCGTTGATTGTTCGTGATATTTTTCAAGTTCTATGAGATATTTACTGGAGTTTTCAATGGCACAGGAACAAAAAGGTCATACCATCTTCATTTTATAGGAAAGCAAAGACAAACTTTGGTATGAAACTAAAAAACGAAGAAATTAATATACACCGAAGTTAGAAGATCCAAAATTGGGTGGTGGGAGTGTACACCCACACCTCCTCCTACCAACTGAGCTAGCCTCAATTCCTATTTCTCATAGCCAGAAAGACACTAGTCCGTACAACGAACAAGGTGAAAAGCTTTTGAGTTATATTACTTTACTTAAACACCGTGGGAATGCTTGGAATTTACAGCGCCACATCATGCGATTTTTTTCTCAATCATGAAGCATTGCTCTACTGTATAATTGTGTGCTATATATGAGGCACTAAAAGTGTAAAACATGCTCTACAGAGAAACATTACACATTTATTTTCACCATGACACGTTGACACCATGCCTGCAAGCACACATTGTTGATGTTTCTGCTGTTCCGTTCTATTAATAGACAGGTTACCCAAATCAAGAAATTGACAAAAATAGTAAACATGCTACACAAACTAAAAGCAAGCCAGGGAAAATCAAGAGAAACCTTGAAACCGACATCATACAACATACCACAAAAGAATAAGCATATAAAATCAGGCCTCTAAAAATGTATATGCATCATATTTGCGTTGCAGAAACAGCCCGTGGGTGAGGATCAGTTTGACGGACATCGTATTTGTCGCACATAAGCGGATCATCACTCTCGTAAAAAGGAAAAAAAGAAGACCTCTCTAACTGCAAAAATACCTGAATATCTACACAACGACCTGCAATAACAAATAAGGCACTCACTCGACAGCGATGATCCAGTCCATCCAGCTCTCGGCTATTATAAACCTGCAAAAATGAACACAAACACAGGTACATAAGCTCATCAAGCAACCTTTCGAAGATCATGTCATGTGTTGACTGTCGAGTGCGAAATATTGAGCTTTCACCTAAACACTTGGAGGGGGATAAACTGGCAACCATCCATGGAGCAGCAGGAGTAACAACTGAAGATGATCATGATCCATCCCAACAAGTCGCCGGAGCAAAGTAGTAGCCTCTTTCGAGCTTCGACACCACACGAGGAAAAAAAAATCAGACATAAAAACCCCCATGAAGAACAACCCAACAGTAACAAAAGCATTCCATTCCCCCCTCCATTAGCTGCATGTCCTTCCTAGAATTCTCTTTTCTCCTCCGAAGAGACGACGCGAGACACGCGTGGATGAACAAATTCAGGCGGCGCGGCTACTACTGCCCGGACTCCTCATCGGACTCGCCGTCGTCGCGGTCGTCCTCCCCGTCCTCCTGCTGCTGCTGCTGCTGCTGCTGATGGTGATGCTGGTGCTGGTGCTGCAGCTGACCGGCGGCGCCGACCTGGTGGTAGAACTGGCTGAGCGACTGCGCGGCGAGCACGCCGATGTGGCCGTCCTGCGAGAGCCCTAGCTCTAGCCCCGGCATGGCCGCCGCCGCCGCCGCGTGGCCGGCGAACATGGGCGCGAACCCGATGTGGCCGCCGCCGCCGCCACCCCCACCCCCCAACCCCCCCGCTCCCCCGCCCTGGAGCTCGATCCCGGCGGGGATCCCCATCCGCTGCATGATCCCGCCGATCACCCCGGAGTCGGCGCCGGAGAACCCTGCACCGGCGAACCCGGCGGGCGCCGTGGGCGGCGCTGCCGCCCACATGTGGTGGTGGTGGTGGTGCGACCTGGAGAGGGCGGAGTTGGGGGAAGGGAGGGAGGGGGCGACGGAGGCGAGCGCGGACGCCGGGATGGTCCCGGTCCCCGTGGCGGCGACGATGGCCGGCTCCGCCTGCTGGAGCAGCCACTGGACGGTCTCGCCGTCGGACTTGTGGCCGAGCTCCCGCGTGAGCTGGAAGATCCGGGCGGCGCACAGCGCCGGCATCCGGATCCGCCGCCCCCGCCCGTCCACCTTGGTGTGGCGGTCCTTGTTCGAGCTCCGCTTCGGCCCTAGCCCCTGCATCCTCCTCTCCCCCGCCGCCGCCGCAACCACCACCTGCATCTGCTGCTGCTGCTGCTGATCCTTCCCTCCTCCTCCACCTCCATCCTGCTGCTCCTGCTGCTGAGGATGAACTTGAATCTGGAGGCGATGCTGCTGCTGCTGCTCATCGTGGTGATGCTGCTGGTTGGTGGTGGTGGTGGTGGTGGGCTCCGTTTTGTTTAGCGGTGGGGGTGGGGGGAATTTGGGGTCCATCTCCACACAAACACCAACCAAACCCAACCCCTCTCTCTCTATCTACCCTAATCAAACCCTAATCTCCTCCTCCACCAAGAACAGCGAGAAGAGGAAGAAGAAGAAGCAAACGATTGGAGGAGTTGGACCAGTTGGATGGGTGGATGGTGATGGAGAAGAAGAGGAGAGGAGAGGAGAAGGTGAGGAGATGCAAGAAGAGGAGGAGAGAAGGAGAAGAAGAAGAATAAGAAAATCTTGGGAAAGATACCACACCCACTTTCTAGATTTACTCTCTCCTATTTGGACTTTCTCTCTTCTTTTTTTCTTATCTCTGTTCTCTCTCTTAACTAGGGTGTTTAGATTCACGTCGTAAAATTTTATCGTGTCACATCGGGTATTATATAGGGTATCACATGGAATGTCTGGGCACTGATAAAAAAATTAATTACAGAATCCGTCAGTAAACAGCGAGACGAATTTATTAAGCCTGATTAATCCGTTATTAGGAAATGTTTTCTGTAGCACCACATTATTAAATCATAGAGCAGTTAGTCTTAAAAGATTCGTCTCGTAAAGTAGTCTTCATCTGTGTAATTAATTATTCTTTTAGCCTAAATTTAATACTATATGCAGGCGTCCAAACGATCGATGTGATATGGTGAAAAATTTTAGGATGGGATGGCTTTAACATGGTGATTAGGGCTTGGGATATCCTTTTCTAACCAAGCTGTTAAAACCTCTGAAGTGATGCTTAAGAGAGAGTGTGTGTGCTTTCTTTTTTTTACCTGCCTTTTTAAAATTTACTGTCTACTAGCTTTGGAGTTTACTTACTTGTGGTTGGTAGAACTCACTTGGGGGAGAGTGGAAAAGAAAAAAAATGAAAAGAGGGGAAGAAAGTTGTCAGCCACCAACGGAGGAGAGAGGGGTATTTTCTTACGTCCACTTGGGATGGGCACACAAAACTATTTTTATTTTTAAATTTAAACTAGTATACGTCATGTGATCTTATCATGAATGTACATGATTGAAAAACACCAACTTGTTTTCAGCCTTGGTTCGTAGTAGCATTTCAGATGCTAGTGAACAAGCCTGTGAGCACTCACTTTTTTTAGTTAAAACCGACGTATGTTTATAGACAACTTTGCGGAAATTTCGCATAAGAAAATCACTCGACATGTGTTTACCAAAACAAGAAAAAGAAAATACTCCGCGACCCATTCGGCGATATAAAATACCGCTGGGGGTGCATGGTGAAGGGTGGACATAGCACATATGCATGGGAAATTGTCCCTCATATTGGGGGATGAGGACTGTGTGTAATTTTTCATGTCGTTCTTGACTTTGTGTGTGCGGCTGTCTGCCGGCCGAACTGCCCTGCCGCGTACTATTCACTCCGTCTCATTTTAAGAATAATTGTAGCTTTTTGTATCTATATTTATCTTACAAAAAATTATGATTAATATTTTTGTTGTTACCAGATGATAAAATATGAATAATAATTTATGCATCACTATTTTTAACCTTTTTTATTTTTTTAAAAAATAAAATAGACGAACAAACACGTTGGACACGTACCCGCAATTGTGAGAAGGGAGTAACTTCTACTGTAGCACCTCCCTGCCTCAATTCAAACACAAACAGCTTTGGATCAGAATTGCTGCCGGTACTACGAACTTGCACTCGCAGATGCAACCAGGCATCCAATGCTTATTATTGCTCTAATAAAAATATCATGAAAATAATGAAAGATAGTGTAAGTAATATGGTTATGATCGGTTGAGTTACGACTCATAAGCTGTAGAAAATAAATAAATAAAGACAAAAGAGATATTTGTGCTAAAAACACTGGCAAATAAATCGCAATGAGAAAACCTCGTAATCAACTCTAAACTTTAATTTTAAAATTCAAATTTTGGTCGTTGTTGTCGTAGACAATAAGAGACTAACAATTTGAATTCCTCAGAAAATTTATGTTTTGATTGTTGCGTTGCTTTAAACATTTTCTCCATGGCTGAACAAAGCATTACAATGGAGACATTACTTTCTCTAAAATCAACATACCGCAATTGCGGTCTGCTATTCCGATGATCCGATCATCAGATGGTTAGATAAAAGCTCGTATTTTGCTATGCCTTCGTTTGCTAAAAAGAACAAATGTACACCATTCAAAAACACACCACGGAGACAAACTGTCCCTATAGCACTGTAGCACCAACAGCAGTACGCATTCACTTCATCGATCAGAAAAAAGGAGAGAAGAGAAAAAAGAGAGAGGAGAAAAACATTTCGCATTCACTTGATATATTCCAAGATGCTCTGTCTCGTGGGTAAGTACCAGCAGTACAGTTAGAGATTCTCCTCTCTCTCTCTTCTCTCTCCACTAATTGGCTGCGAAATTCTGGCTCGATTTCTCTCTTTTTTTCTGTATTTCCTCTGTCTCATTTTAAATACAGTTGTGAATTTTCGTATATAACATTTGACAATCCGTATTTTATAAAAGACTTAAAAAATAAATCACACATAAAATATTATTCATAATTTATCGTTTAATAACAATAAAAATACTAACTATAAAAAAATAATATGAACAATCAACTCGTGGATACTAAAATTTATAGCTGCACTTAAAATGAAAAATGGGATGGGGGAGTATCTCTTTCATCTTGAGGTGAGTGAGAGGAGAGGGAATAATTTGCAAGCGTACACAAGTTGGGCAGGTTGAGGTCAAACAGGGACGAACACGATGTCTCTCTCTCTCTCTAACAGGAATTAAGATAAGGAGGAGATTAAGATATCCCGGGCGCCTAACCTGGCCTGTCTATTCCTCACCCGACAGCCAATTTGGCATCTCGTTTACTGTTTTATCTATCACCTGTTCGTTTTAATCAGCTTGTGTCACCTGCTTATCCATTTTTTCTGAACCTTTATTTGTACTCCAGTACGGATAGAGATGATGGGCACAGTGATCTGGGAGAGATTTGTCAAAATTGTAAACATGCGATTCAGACTTGAGCGAGTTTGTCTGAAACCTGGACTAATTTGTCAAACTATTTGGCAGGTTTGGTTGGATTATTCCAAACATTTTTTTCCAGATTTTCTTGTACAGATGGCTAGAGCCTATAGAGACCCAGGTTGTGAATTCGCAGACAGCAGCATGATATTCGGCCACATCTTTTCACTTATACTTATACTTATTAACCAAAATTAAATTTTCAACCCTAAATTTAGAGTTAATTTGGGAGTTTTTATATCGTAGTTTATTTTTCAGCCGTTGCTTTTCGATCATTGAGAACATATATATAAAAGTTTTATTCTTAAATTATTTTTCGTTTGTAAATATGCCGTTTGGCTTATTCATCGATGGGGTTGTAAGTTAAGCATAGCTCTCGGAAATGATTAAGCTCGATTATATCAAGGGCCTCATCTTCTTGCTTGTGCTTTTTCTTATCAGCTAAAATTTAAATTCTCAACTTTAAATTTAGAGCTGATTTTAAGGTATTTTCGTTAAAGTTTATTTTTAAGCATTTGCTTTTAGATCGTTAAGAACACGTATATAAAAATTTTACTCATAAATTTTTTTCGTTTGTAAATATACCGTTTTGCTTATTTGGCTCCGCAAGTTAGTATAGTTGAACACAGATTGGATCATCGTTAATTGAGTGGATAATCTGGATGAGAAGACATGCAGTTGCAGGCACGCCTGATCGGTGGAGTAGCCGACAGAGACAAAGTGATGACGCGCGATCGATCGAACACCGCATCCGCATCTAAAACGAAAACCGCACGATCACATCACACGCGGACGCGGCATCTCCTTCCTTCCTTGTCAGTCTGTTTTTTCCCCCCAAGGACCGATCGGTGTAGCGGCAACATCTTCAGCAGTTATAGCTTATCTTTTGCAGCGGATAGAGATTAGAGAGGAGAAATAATTGGTTCTCCATGGTACAAATAAAATATTTTATCTACAAAATATAGAAAAGTGGTTAAAAAATTATACTGTATTAATTAATTTTCAAGTTTAAAATAATAAATACTTAATTAATAATACACTAATAGCGCATGATTAATTAGGTATAAGAAAAAACTTGAAAATAAATTATTGTGCTTTTCTACAACAACTTTTTACTAGTTTTTTTTTTTCAAAACACACACCATTTAGTAATTCAGAATGTGTGCATGTGAAAAACGAAGGAGTAGTAGTTAGGAAAATGTAGAAAGAACACAACCTAAAAATGCTTATATTTCAATACAAATTTAAAATGCCTCAAGCTGCTTGTACGTTGCTAGGATGAGAAATTTTACGGTACTTAAAAAATTACCTCGAGATACCTAAATTTTACACTAAAATTTATTTACCTCAAAGTATCTAATAATACTAAATTTTGTACTAAAAATATGGTAACTGTCAGAATTTTCTGAAGTATGATAAAATTGTCCTATTAGGATAGAGGGAGTACATAATATTGTTTCATGGTAGGAACAAGATCATGCATCATGAAGTATCATGACTCAACTCAGATTAGTTTTTCTGTGTTTATAATGAAGTATCCTGAATTGACCATGCTGATTAGACAGTCGAATTCCATAACACCGAACGGATGAAAACCAGGTGTCAAGTGAGTATTGGCAGCGCCGGCAGCTAGCTGCCATGGTTGCTCACTTGCTCACCATGACCAAACCCGGTTCACATCAACTCATCATAATTACACTACTTCCTTCGTTTTATATTATAAGGCTTTTTAACATTACTCATATTTATATATATGTTAATGAATCTAGATATATATATATATATATATAACATTGATATAAATATAGACAGTGTTAGAAAGTCTTATAATATGAAACGAAGAAAATACCATTATAAACATTAATATATATGACAATAAGAGAGTGTAACTCATATACCAGTAATTACAGTGGTAGCATGTTATTCTGGCATTTCAGCCGAGTATAATGTAACTGGGACAGTGGAAGAGATGGAATCGAATCGAATGGCAGCAGCAATAGGACTATAGGAGAAAAGAGGCGATCATAACAACCACAAAAGAAAGCAAAAGCATTCGCGAATTAGGGCATTTCAGCCCCAGTTCGTTCGTCGATGGAGACAAGGGGATTGCTGCCTGCACTACTGACCCTCCACATCATCAACTCGATCAAACTGCTTCCAAGTCTGCACTGGAGCATCATCATACATGCATCCCCCTTTTAAGTTTAATGTTTACTCTTGCCTTTCTAGTTAAACTTTCAACGTGTCTACTTCTCCTTACATGTGTGCGTGGCACCAATCAATTATCACGCATCTGATGCCAAGCGGCATATTTGCAAACAAAGAATAATTTGTGATAAAATTATACGTGTTCTTAGCGATTTAAAAACAAAGACTGGAAAATATATTACGATGAAAAAAAAACCCAAAATCAACTTCAAATTTGTAAGGTTGAAAATTTAAATTTTAACTTATAAGCATAAGCATAAGTGAAAATATGAAACTGATATCATGTAATCTCTCGAGAGCTGAGACTATGTTCTTTTTAACTCGCATTCATCGGATTATTGAATAGATTATTTGTTCTATGTTTTGAATAATATACGGATTGTTGAGTATTTGTTTTTCTATACATATTTACTCCTTATCATTATAATCAATTCAATAATACATTCAACAACTATCTCAAACGGAGCCTCAGGGCATATATGGTTTGTTGAAGAGAAAATAGTCAAACTTTGCAATAACCAAATTTTGATTTCTAAACCATGAAATTTTAGTGACTCCCAAAACTTCCCGGTATCCTCGGCTGATGAGATCAGTGTGTCCATCCATACTATACTCAGCACAGACGGAATATCTACCGGTGTATATAAACACTGTGAGGCTGTGACTGATTCCCCAAGTATCAAGCATAATGGAGTAGTAGTAGTGGTGCTAAAAATACGTAGCAATAATGTAATATTATATTATGTTATTATTGATGGAGAAACATGATGGAGACATGCAAATCCGAGCTCATCCACAATGAACAAGGTGACAAGGACACCCTCACTAATATAAACCCATGGGATTCACATGACTCACAGCAACCACTAGTATCACGATGACGAATATTTGTCTAAAGAAAAAGAAATAAAATAGTGGGAATACCGTAATATATATGCTTATCTTGCATTTTCTGTTTTCCATTCCATTTCTTATAAAGAAAAACACATCGAAATGCGGCTAAGATATCTTTTGGGGTATTTTCTTGGTGATTTGGTGACCCAATAGAAACCGACTGGATGAGTGCATCCAACAAACTGTGATGGCATAGCATTTGTAGCTATGTGATATACTTCCATCCATGTTTTTTTTTCTTGAAAGATATTCTCAGTTAGGAATTAGACAACATTGTAGCTATGACAGCATGATAATTTACCAAGAGCAAAGTTCAAAATACCTCATGTTTATTGTTAAAGTTGCATAAAACCACAGATATTATGATATGTGACACCTAACCTTTGGTATTATGATTTTAAAGTTTCAAAGAATTCCACTTTTATTTATTTTGAGCAAAAACATATAGTGCATATAAAATTTTTAATTATTAAGTTCTTGACTAAGGTTGATAGTTTAATTCTTTACTACTTTCAAAAATTTATTAAAAATATGCTGAAATTTATCAAGATTGAAATAAAGATGGGGTTTTATGAAACAATGAGACCATAAACATGTAGTTATATGCCACACGTTATAATACATATGGTTGTCCGTAACATTGATTTTATGAAACTTACTCTTTTTATTAATTTTGTTCGTGAGAGAGAATCTAAGACTAAAAGTTGAGTTTTTTTTTGGTAGAAGAAAACGATATTGGAATGAATAAAAGGAAATGTATATATAGGGGATTATAGTAGAATGCAGAGGCAGGTGGCCACACCAAGGTCGCTAGCAAGGTCCAACACATGACATGGAACTAACTAAAAATTGGCCGCTGAAGAAGAACCCCATCGGTTTGGGTCTTTTTTGGACGTTTTTTTTTTCCATTCCCCGTGCCCTTCCTTATCCCCGTAGCTGCTTCTAGCTGCTACTACTTGTTAGGAGAATTATTATACAAACAGCAACTTGATGCTTGCTTTGCCTCAACTATTTTTTTTTTAACCCTCATGCTGCTGCTAGCTGGTGCGTGCGTGCCCACAAGTTGTTTCAGGATCGATCTTATTTCATCTGTCCAAATTCAGGCGATCGACAACGACTGGAACTTGCATGTTAGGCTCACAGTATCATTTACTCCGGATATATCTATTTCCTCTGTTCCATTTTAAATGTAGTCGTAAGTTAGAAAATATTTTAAATATAGCCGTGAGTTTTTATTCTAAAGTTAAACTATTTTTGGTGGATTAAACACATCTAGTGCTACGTACTTGTACATACATCTATTTATATTCGTAGTACAATAGTATATGTTATAATCTGTTGAAAGCTGCTATAGTTTAAGACAAAGGGAGTTTTTTTTTATAAATTCTATAACTAAAACATCTAAAAATTCGAACGAAAATCTGAATTGTTTATGAGAAGCTTATGATTGTTAGAGATACTACTGCTGCTACCAAGACGAGGACGGGTGTGCACTGGAAGCGGTCGGTCACGGTTGGAGGATGGGGAGATGGGCGTGTGGAATTTGCAGTGCAAGGTTCTTATGGCCCTGATGATGCGATGTGACCTGACCTGACGTGACCGGGGATTAATTTCAGATCAGGGCCGACTTTTTCTTCCAAATTTCAACTTTTCTATCACATCAAAACTTTCCTACACATATAAACTTTTAACTTTTCCGTCACATCGTTCCAATTTCAACCAAACTTCTAATTTTAACGTGAATTAAACACACCCATACAAACATCCAACTTTTTCGTCTCGCGGATTAATTAGGCTTAATAAACGTCTCGCGGTTTTCAGGAAGTTATGAAATTAGTTTTTTTATTCGTGTCCGAAAATCCCTTCCGATATCCGATCAGACAGCAAAATTTTTTTTTTTCCCGAACTAAACACGATTAGTCGTAGTTAAGCGTAGATTGTTTTTTGTCGCAACGCAAGCACGGCGTACGTGGCTACTACGTGCAGGGACTTTTTGTTGGCTTGTGTTGCACCGTACTGTGGCGACACGAGACTGTCCGGGCCGGCGAGCGGTGGCGGGTCCCCCCGCCGCTCGCCGATTGGCCTCCCTCGCCGGAGGTGGACACGAACCGCTTCCCCCCGATCCGATCGGGGTGGCCCCCACCGCCCTTCTTCCTTTGCTTTTTGGTCGACGCCGTTAGCCACTGCGCCGGCCGTATCTCGTTTCCTCTTCGGTCTGTGTTCGAGAAGCTTATGGAAAAATCGGGTTGGTTTGGTTTGAGAACTATATTGGCCTTACCAATATTTGGCAATTTCAATAGTGTTTATTGTCTATTTGGTTTGGAGCCAAATTCTGGCATGCCTAAGAAAATATGCCATTTCAACAGTTAATTTAGGCTATTTTGGCTTCAATCCAAACACAATTTTACCTTTGCTAAAATTAGCCATGCCAAAAGTTGCCAAAATTTGACATTGACAAAAATTGATAAGGCCAATTTAGGCCACAAACCAAACCAACCCAATCATTTCTCACTGCTACAACTCTCTTCGTCTCAAAATAAATATTAGATTTACACCTTAATATGTCCGATGTTTGACTGTTCGTTTTATTTGAAAGCCTTTTATGATTAGTACTTTTATTGTTATTAGATGATAAAACATGAATAGTATTTTACGTGCGACTATTTTTTAATCTTTTTTTTCAAATAAGACGTACGGTCAAACGTTGGACACGGATATCCACGATTGCATTTATTTTGAGACGGGTGTAGTATTATATTTTCTGAATTCTATAACTACTACAACTTTTCACTGTCTGAATAAAAAGTTGAACTGTTTAAATGGACTTCTCATTCTAATTTTGAGAGAAATTACAAATATATTTTCTGGATCAAAAGCTAGTAAACAGACTATTAAGAAGCTGGGTCAAAAGCTCCCCTAAACAAACTTAATCTACAGCTTCATTTTCTGGATTCTCTAATTATATTTTTTTCAGAATTTAGATGAAAAATTAGACCGTTTGAGAAACTTCTGATTATAGAAAAGTTGCAGCTGCGAGAAAATTCTCTTCACCTCGCCTACCGCCGCACGCAACAATCTCGCGGTGGCGCGGCCCAGTTAATCCGCACGGCTCGGCCCAGCCCACTACAAGCCCAATTCAATTGCATTCGCCGCGAACCAACTAAACCCTAGCCCCTCCCCTCTTCTCCTCTTCACAACCTCCTCCCCCTCGCGCCACCGCCCAACCATCTCCCCTCTCGCCGGAGTACTCGCCGCCGCCTTGCTCCAACCACCGAAGCTCCGAGGATGATCTCCGCGATATCGTGGGTGCCCAGGGGCGCCGCCAAGCTCGTCCCCGTCGAGGCGGAGCCGCCCACGCAGGAGGAGATCGACGAGGCCATCAAGGCCATCGCCCAGCACACGGAGTACGCATCCCCTCCCCTCCCTTCCTCGTCCACCGCTGCTGCGCTGGCTCACGGTCACGATCTCCAACGTGCAGAGGTGGGAGCGACGCCGACGAGGACGCCGACGACGGCGAGGAGAATGGCAACATGGAGGTCGATGCCGCCGCCGATGAGGAGGAGGAGGAGGTAGACGAGGTCGCGCAGGCAAAGGCCGCGGCCAAGGCGCTCGCTAAGGGCGCTGTCGATGACGTCGCCGACGAGCTCAAGGAGCTCAACATGGACAACTACGACGAGGAGGAGGAAGGTAGCTACGAATCCGAATCCTCTTTGCACTTTTGCTGTCAGTTTCGATTTGGTCAGTAGTAGCCATTGATGATGATTAAGCTGCAGTAGCTAATCGTAAATGGCAACTTGATATGTATTCACATCAGGTCTCGAGATTTTCAGCTCCGGCCAAGGGGACTTGTACTATGCTAGCAACGACCTGGACCCCTATCTCAAGAACAATGATGTGAGTTATCTCTTACTGTGAAGGGGACTTTGTGTTCATTTCCTTTTCCTTTAAAATGTACTACCACCGGATTGGAGTTCACTGAATCCGTCCCCTCATGTGACGCATATTAGGAGGATGACGATGATGAAGAGATTGAAGACATGACTATCAAACCTACTGATTTGATGGTAGTTTGTGCATATAATGAGGATGATGTCAATTCGCTGCAGGCAAGATTCCATTAGCGCCTTCGTATTTATTTATTTTTTGCTAAATATGATTGCTGTAGTTCAGCTTTGTCTGATTTTGACGAGTTATTTTATAAGATCAATCTAAAGAGGAATATTTATGCAGAGTTACTCTAATACTCATTGGCATATTTTAAAATTGATCTGTGGTCACTGATGTTTCATTGTGCTGAATGCTATTAGTTCATATAATATGAACTCAATCTGTGAATTTCTATCTATGCAGGTAAATTTACTTGAAGAAACAGAAGACGGTGATCTAAATATGTTTGTGCACCATGAGGTGCCTCTAGCTGATTTTCCGTTGTGCACAGCATGGATGGATTTTAACCTTAAGGGTGGCGACAAAGGTAAAAATTTTGGTGCTGTTTGTGTTTTACTAGATAAGCAACTGAGTGCCAATCTATTCCGAGTTCAATGTTTTACTTGCTCATACATCCTATTTTGTGATCCTTTCTTCATTGTTTTTACCTCAGGGAATTTCGTAGCTGTTGGCACCATGGATCCTGCAATTGAAATTTGGGACCTGGATATAGTAATGTTTCTAGAAACATACAACACCGTCTTTCTATACAGCCATCAACTGCTTGACTGCAAAGCAATTAATGATTCTGGAATTTGGTGTTATGTAACAGGTCGATGAAGTTCAACCTCACATGGTGCTAGGAGGACATTCAAAAAAGAAGAAAAAAGTAAAGGGCAAAAAGGTTCTCTCCTGAGTCCTTATTTTTCAATGTTGAGCTAGTTTGAAGATATCGTTGCTTTGCATGGGATATGTTACTGATTGGTCATGCTCAGCTCATCTTGTCTTACTCTTCCTGTTGAGCGTTTGTCGACTCTCCTGGCATTCTGTCAATTCAATGTTGAACATTCTGTTTTAGATGCGCTGATAACACATTTTAGCATTGTAATGATTACCATTGTTCCTTTCCTGTTTATTTGCATTCAGCCTTAGTCTAGATCACCATGTGGGAAACCTGCCATCAGATCCCTTAGCAGCTATGCTCTATGTTTGAATTTAATGAAAAAATGCTGACCTGAAATTGCGCCAGCATTTTTTTTTTTGCCACCGGATGTTGTGAAAGAACTGTTTGAGATTCAGATCCACCCTAATCTTTATTTAAACTGAATTCACATGAACTGATATCACATTTATCCGATTAACTGGTACTGGTAGTACCTGAAGGGTAGATTAAGCAGACTTCTGCATAGGCTCATTGGCACTGCCTTTATTTACTTTATACATATGTATGATTCACATATGCCCATCTTCAGGTGTTTGTTTACTTCTCGTCCCTCATTAGCTGCACTAATGTTCATGCTACATGCCTTCTCATGCACAGGCAAAAAAGTACAAGAAGGGAAGTCATAGAAGTTCTGTGCTTGGTCTTGCATGGAACAAGGAGGTGAGGTGCGTTTAGTTCTCTACTCAAGTGATAATACATCTTCTCTTAATGGCCCCATCATGAACGACTTGCTGTTCTTATGAGCCACAGGAATGTTCTAGCTAGTGCAAGTGCAGACAAAACTGTTAAGATTTGGGATGTATCTGTTGGCAAATGTGCAGTCACATTGGAACATCATGATGACAAGGTAATGGTTTACTACTTTTTGTTTACTTACTGCATTTTTGTTTCTGAGACATTTGATTTTTCCTTACATTGGCATGTAGGTTCAATCTGTTGCTTGGAGCCGACAGTCGCCTGAAGTTCTTCTAAGCGGATCGTTCGATAAATCAGTTGCCATGGTAATGGATCTACTAATCATAATGAGTTCTATTGTTGATTTGTTTCCTGAAATTTGTTCTGCTGCTGTTGTACTTCTTAATTTTAGATGCTATTTAGAAAATTATCTTACATTATTTGTATCATATTGTTTCTGACCAGACTATAAGCAGTGTGATAATTAAAAGGATGTGTAATTAATAATCTTGTTTTGTTCTGTACTTGGATAGAGGCATTTTAGATGATAACTGATAAATCGAGAACTGAATATGCTTGTGCCATGCTAATTGTACAATATATATTTTTTTGGTTCAGAGAAATTTTCTTGTAAGCCCTTATTTTCTTTCTCTCATGGTATATAAAGGACCAAGTTATAGTTTCATTTCGATTATCCTGTTGAAGGCTGTCACATTATTGTGATAACTTATGTATACTTACATCAACTGAAAACTCACAATGGCTACTGCTGTATTACAGAATGACATGAAAGATGGTGGACAGAGTTGTAATAAATGGTCTGTTGAAGCAGATGTAGAAAGCTTAGCTTGGGATCCGCATAATGAGCACTCCTTCATGGTGAGTAAATTGAACTTTCATTCCTTTTCTTTTAAAACATGCTAAAAACCTAAGACTCATACATGTCATATATCAACATGTAAGAAATTGCTGACAAACAATGGTGCCTTCTGCTAACCTTTTCGTCAAGTTTCCTCTGGAGAACAGTTGTCGTAATTTAGATGAACGGAGTTAGTGTATCCCGGATATGACAACATATTTGAGTAGAAAGGTAGATATTTTAGCAGTGGAGGGTGGCAGGGGCAGCCATGGGATGCAAAATTCACTATGTTTGGTCCCTTATGGAAATAGCCTAGTCTTTGAAGGCTAAGTTGAAATTGCTGTTTGTGCCCACAGTTTTGATTTCCTATTTGGTGACCCTTTTCTCCCTGATGCTATGACACTCTGCTTTGATCCACTTTTTTTTGGCTGTTCTGTGTGGTCCTTGTTAAGGTAGTCATTAATCTGTTAACTCTTGCAGGTTAGTCTTGAAAATGGGATGGTTCAAGCATTTGATAAGCGGACAGCCTCATCAAATTCAAATTCTGGTCGTCCCACGTTTACTCTGCACGCACACGAGAAGGCTGTATCTTCCATCTCCTTCAGTCCATCTACCCCAAATGTATGATATGTTCTTTGAGAATCTACGTATGCATTCTGCATGTACCAAAAGATAGATTAATAGAGAGTTACTGAGACTAGCTTTTTCTCTTGCAGTTTCTTGCGACAGGCTCGACTGACAAAATGGTGCGAACTTACCTGAGTTTGATAAACCTTAGATACCAATTCTGCTGATTAATAACACCTTTTTTTTAAACACAGGTGAAGCTATGGGATTTATCAAACAACCAGCCATCGTGCATCGCCTCTCTGAATCCAAAACTCGTACGAACTGAAATGAAACCAGTCTTTTATCTCTGGAAGGAATCACTTTCAAGTTATAATTCTATGTTTCTTATATGCTTCAATGTTGTTCCAGGGAGCTATTTTCTCGGTATCATTTTCGAATGACAGTCCCTTCTTGTTGGCCAGCGGAGGATCAAAAGGGAAATTAAAAGTAAGCAATCATGGCCATGCCTAGAGGCTATTGAAGATTCGTTGCCATGTTTGACTGCCTTCATTGACATTATTTTCTGCATCTTTGACAGGTCTGGAACACACTAACGGAACCGGCTGTAGCTAATAAATTCGGGAAATAGATCTGTAGGAAATTCGACAAGCTTTCCGAGGACCGATACAAGTGATGCTGGAAACATAATAGCAGTCAACATTGCTGGCTCAAGCGGTTTCTGGCTATACATTGCTACACACATGAGGATAGATTTCTAGTTGTGATGTAAGCTTTTCGTTTTGTCCATGTTATCAAGTCCAATTTTGTTGAACGAGTGGAATGCAAACAATCGATTCATGTACCTTTTGGCGCTTGTGCAACAGAAAGTGATGAAAGGGTTTTGCAGTGGATATCTCTTATCGGAAATTTTACTGTGTTAATTTTGTGCGAGATAATGCCATGTTTACAACTATATGCATTTTGTATTACAGTACCTGTTCGTTTTAGGGGAGTGGAAGGCCGTCATGTTTCTGAACTCTTAGATGGTGTGATTTTTACAAAAACTTCCAATATATGAATTTCTTATAATACTGTTTTAAAATCCATTGTTTAACTTTATAATAATAGTTAATTAATCCGTCTGTATCTTAAATAATTATCATAAATCATTCGTCTAATCATCATTCCATCCGCACAAAATAACACTCAACGCATTATCAGCATTAACCTGATTAGGAACTTCATGTAATTATTAATATGCGCGTCTTAATCTCATTTGCTGCGCTGCAGTGTCAAGGCGTCAGGAAGATATTTATTAATGCTTTTTTTTACTAGGATCATCTGCTTTCCACGTTCCAAAGAAGTCCACTTGTAATTATTCTGCGCCACTAAACCTGATCATCATCTCATCGTGATCGTGGACACGATGCATAGGTTGCATGCATATTCATGCATCAACCTTTTTTTCCAGCATAATTTGCCTTTTGCCCCTCTCTAATATAGTACTCCCTCCAATGTATGACGTTGTTGACTTTTCAACTAACATTTGACTATTCGTTTTATTCAAAATTTTTGTGCAAATATGAAAATATTTATTTCATGCTTAAAGAACATTTGATTATGAATCAAATTACAATAAAATAAATGATAATTATATAAATTTTTTGAATAAGACGAATAGTCAAACGTTGGACAAAAAGTTAACGGCGTCATACATTAAACGGTGGTATTTATTTTGGTAGCATGGATTGGTCCCTTTTCTATGTCATATCGTGCAGCTGCGTGTTTAAGATAAAAGGAAAAGGAGAAAAAAAAATAATAATACGTGATCTCATCGCCACTGACGCTGATCTGAATCAGCATCCAAAAAAGGGACGGCCAGAAACATGTGGCTCCGATCACCCCGTGATAATCCAAACGGTTAATGTTATCAAATCCCTTTTTTTGCTTAAACAGGGTGAGACATTGCATATGCAATTATGCACAGATGCAGGCAGAGGACATAGATTATTGTGCCTGAACATTCAGCATTGCGTGTCACTGTGTCATGGATCTTTTTAAACTTTTATCTGGATCAAAAGCATATGGGCCATCTTCATGTGTCCTCTTTGTTTTTGTAGCTGTATGTTTTTTTTCTCTTTTTTATACGTGTACTTGTACGTGCTCTCGTGTTCTGACATATGCGTATTTTGCGTGTATTTTTATATATGATACACCATCCGTTTCAGATTATAAGATGTTTTCACTTTAGTCAAAGTCAAACTGCTTTTAGTTTGACTAATTTTATAGACAAATATAGTGATATTTACATTACCAAATTAGTTTTATTAAATTAATAATTAAATATATTTTTATAATAAATTTATCTTGGGTCGAAAATATTACTATTTTATTCTATAAACTTAGTCAAACTTAAAATAGTTTTATTTTGACCAAAGTCAAAACATCTTATAGCCTGAAACGGAAGCATACTGCATAGATATGAGAGGTTTTATTAAATCTAAGGTTCCTTGAAATAAATTGCAGATCTCAATATTTTGCATTAGGAACGATCCAAAATCTGATGTTTTTTTTAAAAAAAACTATTTGCAATTAATATAAGTTGCAGGAATTTGGAAATCGAATTACTATCAAATTTTGCTAGCTGCCTTCCAAAAAGGAAAAGAAAACTGAGTTGACCGGGCACATATTTATGTGCCAGCTGCTTAAGAAAACGTTTCAGAAAAATCACAAAAATGCTAAGCTTTTGCCTTGCGCTGTTTGTGTTGAGCAACTTTGTTATCCCGACAACTGAGAGGTGATCAGGTTGAGTGTACTTGGCCTCATTGTTCCTCAGGATAAGTGATGTAATAATTGCGACATTACATATGCAATTAGGCTCAAAGCAAAGATCGATAAGAGAAAGACACATGCATCACTTTTCTTTTTCTGCTTTTTCAAAAGATCACACACACATTCCTTGTCTCTCTTTTTTTCTCTGCCTAATTCTTGTGCATGGCTAAACCGGATCAGATCATCAGACACACTCTAATCAAAAGGGTGCATGCATAATCTCCTACAGTGCAGTGAGCCAGTGAAGTGAACTCTTCTTCTTCTTAACTCTGGCCCTAAGATGATAGATGAAAAACTAAAGCATCACAAGAATCCTTAATTTGGATGCAATAATCCCTTCTTTGAATCTTCCAAATCCAAGGTAAAACTCATCAGGTCATCGATCAGTGTCAAACATGCTCTTGTCCTCCATTCTCCTCTGCTTCTTGACCCTTGCAATGAAGTCCTCTACTCTCTGGTGCAGCTCTTCTTCCTCCCCCTCTTCTTCTTCCTCTTCCTCCTCTTCTTCTTCTTCCTCTTCTTCCCCCAATTCTCCAACATGAGCATTCTGATCAATGGCCACAACCGCGGTCACCGCCTTTGCGCTTATCGCGGCGTTCCTCTTAACATGTTCGTCATGTATCTCATTCACCGACGACGATGCCGGCTCCCCCCTCGGGGCGAGCCTAGACTCGCCGACGAGGAAGGCGACGATGAGGTTGCCGACGACGAAGAGGCACTTGGGGCTGAGGAGGAAGGCCATGGCAAGGTCAGGGAGGGTGGTGAGGAAGAAGAAGGCCATGAGTGAGCACAGCCTTGGGACCCAGACAGGGCTGGTCACCAGCAGGAGAAGAACAAAGGTGGCAACCATGGAGAATGCCAGGGCAGGGAGGATCATCTGATGCTGCCTCTTGCAGTTGCTGCACTTGCTCATGGCCCTGATCTTCTCTATGCTGATTGGATCCATTTGGAACACCAGCTGATCAACCAATCAATCAATCAAACTCTTGCAATGGGAAGTTGCAAGAGCTGATGAGACTGTGATATAACTCTAAAAATCTATACAAAATGTGTATATACAAGAGAGGCCTTAGGAGGAGGCTCAGCTCAAGAAGAAGAAGAAGAAAGAAGGCACAATGAGACTGAGATATGAAGAGGAATGGTGAGAGGGTTTTTATATGTGGCTAAGGGTGAACAGTAGGCAGACACAGATCTCCCATTGGTGGCAGAGATGCAAAGCATTGGCAACACACATGCTGCTGCCTTTTGCATTTTGGGATTTTATAATAAACTCTTGTGTTTTGTGTTTGTGTTTGTGTTGTGTGGGTGGGGGCACCCTCTTTGTCAGAAAAGACATGGTGGCTGCCATCTTTTTTCACACACTTTCTTTTCTCCACATCTTCTTTCACTCTCTCCTGCTTTGGCATGGCACCTCTGCTCTTGATCAGGATCATGATCCTTGATTTGATGGTTGCAATTCATTTTGGAATTTGAATTGCCCCCCAAAAGACCATCGATTCCATTGGAGGGTGGCACAGACACATAGTATCCAGTGTTTGGTCGGTAGTCACAACTTATTTATCGCATCTGCGGGATTTTTCTTTTCCGTAATGGTTTTTCGCTAGAAAGTTGAAGGTTTCAAAAAAAAAAAAACAAAAAGTCACCTCTAGTCATGTGGTTGTAGGCTTGTAGCTGGTCTGGAGAAATTAAGAGAGATTCACACCTACAAACCATGCCAAAGCATATATCACTGGGAAATGACCAGTGTTCACCTATCCGATTGAGTATTAGGATTCCGACCCTGAATGTCATGACATTTTTGGGCAAAATTTCGATCAGATTTCAGCCAAATTTTACTTTTCAAATTTGAATTCTCGAAAGCCATTCAAAATTTCACCCAGATCTACTTTTGACCCGCGTCAAAACCTCGAAATTTCGTAGTTCTCGATCGGTTTCTATCGAAAACGTAAACCCTGGAAATGACCTAGCAAACTAATGAGGCTGTTCCTAGTTTTTCTTCTTTTAAGCCCAAGAAAAACTTGTTAGTATTCATCTTTGCAGTATAGAGTATAGACACCTCATGCAATTGTAACCTCTGACAAATAAGGACTTATGGTGGACAGGTGGAGTATCCACCTTCAGAATCCAATTCCGGTAAGACTGTTGACAGTTGCAGATCATGTGATGTGCATTAGTTCTAGTGGCACAGTTGGTGAAAGTGCACCTGAAGTTGGTCTGGATTTTGTTGATTAGGTCTTTTGACCCTGTGTCAGAAGCTGAAGTAGCCATGATCTGCTCACTTCAACAGTACAAAATGATTACTCTCTCCTTATTTTGATGCTATCTCAATTCTCAATCTGGAACTTCAATCCAGCAGGTTGGTGATTACCTTGGGAAATTACAACATAAGATAAGCAGCAGCTGGAACAAAGTTGTAAAGGGTCCAATAAAAGGGTGGTGCCTTTGAATTAAGTAGTAACAGAGAACCTAAGATCAGATAGTTGAGATGCAAGATTAAAACATAATACCACACTAAAGTTTTTCTCATAGAATGTCAGCATTAGGAGCATCAGAATTGTAGGCTTTCAGTTGCAATGTTCCAATTTTCTCCTCTAATAAACTAGTGCAGTATACAAAATAAAGTTGGACTAGATATCTCAGGCTGCTATATCATCTCAAAAAGACAATGGAGAGGTGAGGACCATATATTCTCCGAATTTTGAACAAAGAAATTCTTTGGACTATGAATATATGCACCAGCAAACTGCTCCAACATTCAACACAAGAAAATAACCTCATATCACACCAAAATCTGGCCTAAGCGAATAACTAATGCTACATCAAATCTATCCAATTGCATCTGCAGGATATATCCTCACCGTCCGCTACTTCGCTGTTCATTGAACAAGCCTATATCCTTGAAACTTAAGGACTAAGGAAACAAGAGGTTAAACTGGAACCAGTCCAATCCAACAAACACTAGTGCAGTAGTGTCCATTATCCCCTCACAAGGACCCAGTATCTCTCTTTAGCAAGGCTACTGAAGTGCCTGGCAATCGAGTGCAACGTTAAAATCTGTCCATCTTGAACAAGGCAATACAAAGGTGTTTGGTTGTTCCAGCAATCTACCTGTCATGACAATGTGACATGCATTGCAAGACAAGAAGGGTTATGAATTATGGCTACCACAACGGCGGAATATGCTTTAGGCAAATAATTGAGCAGAAAAAGGAGGACAATTCTTGATAAAAAGGGTTTCATTAGCAGTTGGTGGACAAAACCTTTACTATTATGTAGTGTGGTCTGTGGAGTCTGCATGCAAAGGAAGAATTCGAGATAAGCATGGCTGCATCGGTGAAAGTTGGATGGTTCCATTGGTCCTCTCCTGGTCTGGAACACAATTCTTACTGCTCATTTTTTGGGTGAAGGATGGAAATACTTTTCAGGGTATTAGCTTTGCCCATTCTATTTGAATGAATGAAGCTCTTTTTTCCAACGCAAAGGAATTCCATCAGAAGAGATTCTCTTGTTAGAATATCCTTGTAATCTTTTACAAGCTTCTAACATATGGCTGAAATAAACTCTTTAAAACTTGCATCTAAAAAGGCTAAGACACAGCGACTTCTACAGCATGAAAAGGTGGTCCATTTCATGAGAGCATGTTTCTTTCACAACCATATTTAAAAAGTAGATATTTCATGAGATCTTAGTAATATTCTACCAAACTAAGGCGGTTAACATAAATAAAGCAAAGGGGAACTGATGGCTGTGAATTCCTGCAAAAATTCAGATGCATCATGAAAACAACAATGGGAAGGTTCCTAGAAATGCTGCAAGGGAATATAGATCAGAAACAGCACTCAGTGAATCTGTGATACAACTATTTCAGAGATTGTGAAAAATGCACATGCTTAACCATAAATCTATCATTCCTGTAAAGTTATAGAACTAATGTATGTCCTGAAACCATAATGTTGCTTTACTTTACATAAGGAGGTTAACAGTGCAGTATTTTATCCTGCAAGTTGCACTGTCATCATTGGGACATATAATTGGAGAAATAAACCTCTTCAGAAGGTAGAAAGCAGTGCCTCAAGCAGCCCCAAGTATTACCAATAAACTATTGTCGGTATGATAAATTTTCCAATGTCAAAAATAAACCACTGCACATGATTTTGCTTTTACAGTAGTATAAATGCTAATGCTGATTTTTCCAAGATTCCACGTGCAAGGAGAAAAGATTCTGCTATGGGAACATTGAAAGAGAAAAAGTTATAGTAATTAGCATACTTTGTGCCCTTCTTCATTATTCCACTTGCACAAAGCTTGTGGAAAAACAAGGTGGGCTCTCAATAATGTTTGCCTTGGCACTATCACTCACTAGTGCTGCTAGCTCCCGTGTTATAGGATGAGGTATGGACAGAGAGGAAACAAGGATTATGCTTCTTGATTCCATTTCTTTTTCCTTTTTTTTCTTTGTATTGTGTTTCTTGATGAAGACTTGACACCTTAGAAGTGAGGGGCCAAGAACATGTCCCACCTACCCTATGGCAGGCCACCTTTATTGGACAAAAATCCCACCTGAGGCTCATGCCCCTCTCTGCTTTGTTCCAGCGAAAGCAACACAGCAGATAGACTAGACTATGAAAGAGAAGAGGGGCCAAAAACCACAGTAACACTCCTTTATAATTATTTGATGAACAGATGACGATCAATACCTAATCCACAAGCTTCCTTAAAGAAAGAAAAAGTCTAAACTTTCTCTAATAATCTAAGGATATGGCATATGTTGGTTGTTCCCCTCGTTTGAGTGGAACTAATTACCACCATCTTTTCTTTTGTTCTTGAGTGATAACCGCAGAATATCACGGTACTATTTTTTTTTCTTTGATGAAGTGGTTATCTATCGTCTTCAAGTGCTGACAATCCGATTGATCTTCAACATATTGTGCTGTTTCTACAATACTAGCAGTGCCCAACTGCCCATGACAGCGATGAAATTGATTTTCATAATAGTGAACCTAAATGCATCCTATTTTTCCTGGTAAAAGATGTTCCTTTGAGATGTATGTCAAAGTTGTGAGGGAAAATTGGAGGAAGGATGCAGGCGTAGAACTTACCATCCCAATCACTAACTCACGTACTTTACGTTGTAGAGAGTAGAGATAGTAGGTCCCTCAAGAAGGAATCAAGGAAATGCAGATGACTCATTGCAGTCTTGCGGCAACCAAATCAATTAAGAGGCTGAAACCCCACTACAGCCCTACATGCCAAAAGAAACTACTTTTGCAAGAACCTCTTGTAAAGTAGTTTCAAATACGGCCTGAACCATATATCATATCCCCAGTGATGATGTTGATCCATTGCAAATTGCAATTCCACATGAATACCACTACTTTCAAGCATCAGATCAGCCCACCACAACACCCATAACACAATTACGTGGAACTTGAGGTACCGGAATACTGGAATAGACCCATCCTAGTCCCTAAAGCCTAGCTGCCTGGAAAGGTACATGCATACAACAAGTCGAACAGGACTAACCAATGAGTTGAACATGGGCCTTGTATTCATCTCACTGTTGATGATTCAGTTGGAATAGACCCGCCCTAGTTCCTAAAGCCTAGCTGCCAGAAAAGATACAGCAAGCCGAACATGGCTAAACAAGGAGTTGAAGATGGGCCTTGTATTCATCTCATAGTTGATGATTTACATTCCAAACATTGTTATCAAACATGGATTGCGAAAATGGACAAAAACGGGGCAGAGAACTTATCAGCAGTCTGCATTGACCTCAGGACTTTCATCTGCAGCTGCCAACTCCAATTGCACCTCAACAATTCCCTCTGCTCTTGCCTTTTTGCGTTCACGCTGCATGCGGAAGTACTCTCTCTTTCTTGCTCTGTAACTGTTTGGGTTCTCAGGTTGTTTCTCGTATGGGTAAACACTTACCTGTAAAAGAAAAGGCAACAGAAAACCACTTAGATACAATTATAAGTAGATGCTGACAAGTTATAGCTAGGATGCAGACTTTCACCTTTTTCTTGTCTGGTCCATATTTCTCGAACTTTACGAGGCCATCGATCAAAGAAAAGAGGGTGTGATCCTTGCCCATTCCAACATTATTTCCAGGATAGACCTAAAATGACCAATGAAAATGTATAAGAAAAAGCAAGAATATGTCCGTAAAATGTGAAATTACCGTATGAAACGCAACTGCTCATAACATGTAGAAACATATACTATTGCAGAGGGTGTGTGTGGTGGTTCATGGATAAACTTCAAAGAAGTTGCATATGCATTACTGAAACAGCGGGACAAATGCCAGAACTTGGAAAGTACATCGAAAGGATGCATGCATGCCTTGCAATACGATACAATACATAAGAGGAAGTAGTTTAGCAGCACATGCAACTGTTTTTACAGGATACACACATTTATGTAGCACATTCTTGTGCTATGTTAGTTCATGGATGTGAAGAAAGTAACTATCAGTTGAGTCTTTAGTGCAGAAACAGCACGTCCTAATATCAAAGTGTACTTCCTCCTTTCTCTCTGCATTGCATTAGAGTGCCTGAAACATCTAGTTCCCCTGAAGTCTGAAGAGTGTGTAATTCTTGGCCACATCCCACGATATTGGTAAGAATGTACCACATGCGGCCACGTCTTAGCAAACGGGTGGCGTTGCATAGAATAACAGACTTTCTCTAGGACCAACTTTGGAACACGATCATTGTCATGCCTTTTTGTTAAAGAATATTCAAACCATTCCTGAACTCTGAATTGTGCAGATGTTAGTTAACACAACAACCTCACCTAAATTCACAAATTGTTCAGAGCTGGACGAAGCTATACTATCAGTCAAAATTTTAGGAGAAAAATCGAACAAATGAAACATCCAAGAACCAGTAAGTAAAGGAAGAGGATAGTGATGACCCTGGTGCCGCGCTGGCGGATGATGATGGCGCCGGGCTTGGCGACCTGGTCGCCGTAAATCTTGACGCCGAGGCGCTGCCCGGGGGAGTCCCTCCCGTTCTTGGTGCTCCCGGCCCCCTTCTTGTGCGCCATCTGGATCGTCAGCCGCCGCACCGGCATCGTCATCGGCACCCCCATCCCGACCCCGCCGCCGACGGAGAGCGAGACACGGTCAGCGAGGAGGAAGGAGGCGGAGGAGGAGGAATGGCACGGGGAGGAGAGGGACATCCCCTTGAATGCTCCCACCAGTGTGAACGCCATGGACGCCATTGCGCTCTCGAGCAGCGGCGGAGTCGCGAGGAGAAGAGAAAGAGAAGATAGAGTGTGGGAGCACAGCGGCAAGGTGATAACGTGGGAGTGGAGAGGAAGACGTGGGCTCTTTTTTTTTTTGGGTCGGGATCACCCATTTACGGCCCATCACGCGGTTGGGAATCCCTTTCCGGCCCACGTACTTTGGCCCAGCACACGTAAGCGGGAGGGAATGACGCGCCGGCCCAGCACGTGGGTGGGAATCACGTGCCGGCCTACCGCAAAGCCTTTGTGGTCCCGATGTTGTGGGCTTCGTGGAAACGCGAGGAAAAGGGCCGGCCCATACATCTCTTCTTTTTCTTTTTGCTGGACAAAATTAGATGGAATTACTTTTTTTTTTTCGGTTACATGGCAGACGCACCCACACACACTATTACACAAGCAACACCACACTCATAGCCCTGTGAATGTGTCCCTTAACATGCGCTCTAAGAGAGAGAAACTAGCGGAATATTACTAATTAATCTCACTAAAATCTTGTTGAAAGTCCACTTGCATATGCATAATATTCGTGGGTGCTAGGATTTAAACCATGGAGGATAAAATCATATACCCACAACTCCACCACCACATCACTTGCGCTTCCCAAATTAGATGGAATTATAGTATCGAATTAAACATTACGGAGAAAAAAAAGAGAAATATATTAGCAGAAGGTAACAGGGAGAAAAAAATAGAGAAATATATTAGCAGAAGGTAACAGAAAAGACCAAAAATGAATCATGAATTTCAGAGAGAGAGAGAGAGAGAGAGAGAGAGAGAGAGAGAGAGAGCATAAGTTGTGATTCTTGTGGCGAAAACAACAAATCAACAATATTTCCTGGAGATTGAAGTCACTTTGCGAGAGGGAGGAGAGGAGTGGAGTTAGGGCCACCAGAATTCCAGAAAGCATATGAGATGGAAGCTAGAAGAAGAGGAGTAGGAGGTGTGGATGAAATCTGAATTGAGTGTGTGGATGAAGTGAATCGAAGAGCCCCAATTGTGAGCAGGAATGATGGCGGGCTTGACTGCAAAGGCAAAGTAGGCTGGCTGGGGATTGATTCCTTGTTGTTGTTGTATGGACACACCACCCCCACCGGCCATGCCCATGCATGATTCATCCTTGACAAAGTGTGCCTCGCTATGGAGTGTGGATCTGTGGATCCAATTATAGCTAGCCCTCCTTAACCCCACCATCCGTTTTCCACTGTTCATCTTCAATTCATGATTAAGCCCCCCCCCCCCCCCCCATTTTGATTTAGATTATTACCACAGATTATCTACTTAATTATAGGAATAAATTGTATACTATCTTCATTTTTTAATATATGACGCGTTGACTTTTTCTCACACATTTAACCATTTGTATTATTAAAAAAGAATTACTTAATTATAATTTATTTTGTTGTAAGTTGTTTTATCACTCAAAGTACTTTAAACATGATTTATATCTTATACATTTTCATAATTTTTTTAATAAGACGAATGGTAAACATGTATTTAAAAGTCAAAAGCGAACTTATAGATAGTACTCCCTTCGTCCCAAAATATAAGCATTCATGTCTATGAATCTGGACAACTGTAGCCAAAAGTTATTATATTCTGGGATGGAGGTAGTAGCTTAAAATTGACTGTAACTTCATCGAATATATAATCCTTCATGGTTAATCTGAGAATCATAATTAATGAAATATCTGTTTTTCTCAAAAGAAACGATAATAGCTTAAAAAAAGTGGTCCAAACAAATATAATAAAATAAATGTTTTTTAGAAAACCTATTTTTCGGAACATGGAGCAATAATCAGTCCCAATAATCCAGCAACTTATCTGGAAAGAACATGGCGGAATCTATTTTAGAGGTAGCTGCAGCAGTGCACTGAAGTTCACTGTTCACTATTCATTTGTTACTGATCACTGTTCATGTTCACCATGTTCCGTATCGTTTTTACTGATCACTGTTCATGTTCAGCTCACTGCAGCAGCTAGCTCAGCTAAGCTAAGATTAGCTGTAGCCACAACAGTGCAGCAGCTTGCAATCAATCAGTCAGTCAGCCAGTCGATCAATCCATCGGCGGTCTGACCGTTGGATCCACCGTGCAGGACCTGATGATCTCCATCAACTTTTATCATTAGATGATCTGACCATGACCACGACTGAAAATCAGGACCAACTTCACAACACCGGCTGATCTTTGCCTGCCGACAGCTAGCTACCAGCACGAGCTAAATTCAGTGAGGTTAGTAAATTCTTCAGATCATTGTCACTCATGCAATTAACTGCAACGCAAGTTTTCTTCAGTTTTTTAGGTAGGAATTAATCTGTTACTTAGTATGACAAAAAAGGATCTTTCATTCAATTATGATTCATCATTTTCAGCAACGATCCTCGACAAAATCAAATGATGTGTTGAGGAGAAAATTAGAGACAGTGTCGGCCTGAGTCTTAACGAATATGATGGGCAATGGGAATCAAACCACGGCTGTAAAAAGATGGGTAAACAAAAACACTTGATGTCTCCACCAACCTTTATTTGGCTCCTCTTTCTCTCTTCTTTGGTAGCTTAACTTTGATCATAAGCCATAATGATCAGTCTATGTGAACAGTTCCATCTCACTATACCTAGCTAGTAATTAATTACTTCCAGATCCATTTTTGTAATCACATGTTAATTACTCCTAAAAAGAAATCAGATTCTCTATGGGTAGGTGATTTGTTCTCATTAATGAAATGCTAGTCTCTGTTCAGAATCCAAAAAACAAAAAACATTTCTGCAGCAGCTGCAGTTAGAGAATCGTCTCTGTCCTTTTATGATTCTGCTGCTCACATGTGGAAACCCAAATACCTGAAAATAGTAGCTGCAGTTGGTTGCAGAGGATCTCATCTTGGATTATGTTTCTTGTTTCTTTCTACTAGATGCTGTGTGCAACACAGTGCTATAATTAATTAAGCAAAGCAATTAAAATAAGGAGGAGATGGCAACCAACACCAAATCCACATGACCTACTTATTTACCAAATACCAACCGAGACCACACCTTTGGATCCAGAGTAGTAGTATTGGTTAGAGAAGAGCAGTGCTTTTGTTGCACATCATGATCTGTGGCTTACTAGTTGGAGAATTCTATTTAGAGGCAACCTGTCTGTTAGGAATAACTTCTTTTTGTGTGTGATCCAAAATGTTTACCTAGATGATTAGCTCAAATTTATTTTTGTTATTTTCCCAATTCTTTTTTGTTATTTTCCCGAGAGATACGAGGTGGTACGGCGGTCCCACCAGCTAGGAATTGAGGGGCTGTTCAGATTGTAGTCAAAATAAACCTTATCAAATTTTGGCAATACTAAAATTTTGGAAAGTTGTCAATATTGTCAAATTTTTTGCAGGATTTCTTATGTATTTATCAAATTGACAGCAAACTAAACTTTGCCAAAAAAAGGTATGGTTAAAAATGACATCAATCTGAACAGCCCCTGAACCCTGATGGATAAAAGGTTGTACAGTTCTGTGAAATGGTTAGGTACTGAATTTTACATGCATAAAATTGTAATTGTCAGTGAAATATTTGCCTAAAACCTTCTAGAATTCAAGATAAGAATGCTACTACCACAAGATATCTCCTTAAATTGGGAAAAGCATTGAGTGTTGGGATTAATAATTAATCTAGAAGAGTGTTGCTGTCTGTCTTTTCCATTAGTCATGAAGAGCTATCTACCTTAGTGGTAAAAGAATCATTCTTGCTAATTACTCTAATTATCACCATTCACCACCAGGGGGGGCAAACCTTCAAAGATGCAATGATCCAGGGCATCCAATTAAAGAAGAGATGGCAGAGATCAGAGGGGAGGGGAAAAAAAGATGACATTTACAGGAAATACAGGAGAGAATGATGGCTAGCCATGGTAGGAAGATTCAACACTGCAATGATCCCTTCCATCCAAAGCTGTTAGACCCAGCTTGCAGAGAGGAGGGGAAAAAAAGGAAAAGTCTCTAGGAAAGTAATCTTTGGATCATGCAACCCTCTGTCCCTCTGGTAATTTAACCCATGGTTAAGTAGGCAGAGTTTAGTCAATGTTAAACCATGGTGTGTTTGTGTGATGTGTGTGTGTATACAGTACAGTGTGTGAGAAGAACACACAAAAGCAACGGGAAAAGTGAAGCGTGTGTACTGCTCACAGCTAGCTTCCACACGTGCGAGGCTCATATCATCGCACGAATATATTTATCACTTTTGCTTTATTCCGTGCTTCTTTGCACGATTGCACATCTGCACGCCCTCATCAAATAATCCAGCTGCAAAAAGAAAGTGTCAAATTTTAATTAACCAGCTTGGAGCTTACAATTTCGATATCCAGAAATTAATTTTCCAGGAAACATCAAATATAATTCTTGCTTCGATATGTACTGAATTGTTTAGCGCCTCATCGTTTGCCCTATGGCTTATAAGCCAAAGCCAAATTTTAAATTTTAAAACTTGATTTTGAATTTGATTTTGATTCTTTTTCAACATAGTTTTTTTTTCAACTTTGGTTTTTCAATCACTAAGAACATATATACAAAAGTTTTACTCACATATCATTTTTTTAATCACTAATAAGCCATTTTGGCTTATAATAAGACTAGACCAACCGATGGGGACCTTAGACATTCCAACAAATATCCTTTTTTTTAAAAGAAATAAAAGAAGCTTTATTAAACTTAGCCAATTCATCAAGGTGATCATACTGAGAACACTCTCAGCCTATACAACTAAGATTATTAAATACTCCATCCGTTTCAGCTTATAAGACATTTTGATTTTAATCAAAGTCATACTGTTTTAAGTTTGACTAAATTTGTAAACAAATATAGTAATATTTATAATACTAAATTAGTTTCACCAAACCAATAATTGAATATATTTTCGTAATAAATTTGTCTTAGGTTGAAAATGTTACTACTTTTTTCTACAAACTTGGTCAAACTTAAAGCAGTTTGACTTTGATCAAAATTAAAATGTTTTATAACCTGAAACGGAGAGAGAGTATATATTCTACCAGTTGATTATGAAATATAGGCCTACTGCCTACAGTGCAAGGTTGTTATATTAATTGTGTTTGGCTATGCATGACACGATAGTTCTTCTGAATAAATGGGCCTGATCATGATCGACCTCAACGATCATCATAGCCATAGCTGCAGATATACGTATTCGCGATCGCATCATCATTGCTACGTACAATTATACCTCGTTGCTGCAACTTGCAGGTATAAAAATACATATTCATATTTGATTTTGGTTGCGTTCTGTCTACTCTGAAGCTAACTCTGAAACCCAACCGGTTGTTCGTCGTCGTCGTCGTCGTCGATCGATCGATTGCTCCGATCGATGGTGGCTTTGTCGAGGAAGGAAGTTACCATGGCTGCTTCTTTGATCGATCCGCCATTGATGGCGAATAAATCGATCCATCGAGCGAAGCTACAGCTTTACCTGCACACCGCTTTCATCATCATGCAAAGCTCCCTTGGAAGCCATCAGAAAATTCAGAAGTTGCAACCACCAGCTGTCTATGCATCTATCCATACACCATTATTGTTGTTACTGCTATGAATCTATTTCCCACCAGAAACTGAAATTGACATCCTGTTTCTGTTAATCATCCATTGATCAGGATTTAGTTAGTAGTAGTCGAACTGAAACATGCCTGAATTTTTCTGAGATTTCTTTTGGGGGCAAAAGGAAGTTGGTTGATTCAGTGATGTGAGAGACCACACTGCAGGATATATCGATGGATACATCCAGCCAGTGGTTGCGTCGCATGAAATGTGGTTGCAGGAGGCACTAATCTTTGAGCGAAATTAGGCGAAGAATCCACCTCGATGGAGACATGTTGCCACTCGAATCTAATCGATGCTCATTAAAAGCATTCAAAGCTACGCAACCAAAAATTATAGAGGCTAGAGGCCATTTTTCATAATTGTGTCTATCCATTCCAGCCAAATTAAACAACCTCGACTGCTTATTCAAATGCAAGCTCTTTGTTTTTCAGAAGATTTTTTTTTTGCTTTTAGGGAAGAGCCAATCATTCTGTGCGAAACCAACACATTGACTATAGAAATGTATATGCTGGCCTAAAATATAGAGGCAGCAACATGGATTGTAAATGCTTTTAAGTTTAGTAGTACCGAGTGAAACTACTCTTTTTATGTTGTTTAGGTTCCCATTAATTTATATTGATGTAATCTTAAATCTAATATACTACCTCTGTCTTTAAAGAGAGCGTTTTTTCTAACAAGATAATTTTTTAGAGACGGGTGCAATAGTACTATATGTAAATGTATTGAATTCGGGCCTTATCTTTTCGTTTGTGTTTATGCTTATCAGCCAAATTTTGAATTTTCAATATTAAATTTGAAGTTGATTTTGACGTTTTTTCATCGAAGTTTATTTTCCAGTATTTGCTTTTAAATCGCTAAGAACACATATATAAATTTTCTATTCACAAATTACTTGTCATTTGTAAATATAATGTTTGGCTTATTCCATGAATAAGCTAAATAATGGGGTCGGAAATCGTCTAGATGCATGACTGTCTCCATTCGTGTCAACTGACATGTAAGATAGGTGCTCCTAGGATTAGATGCCTTGAGTTTTGAGGACTTTCTCCAAATAGCATCATGCAATTTGCGTGGGAAAATCAAGCCAAATTCTTCTACGTCAGCTCATAAAATTAAATAATCTTTAACCGCATGTATTTTAAATGTTATAAAATGGGGTTAGTATTGGAAAATTAAGCCAAATTCTTCTACGCCAGCTCATAAAATTAAATAATCTTTAACCGCATGTATTTTAAATGTTATAAAATGGGGTTAGTATTTTTTTTCGAGGAAAGTTATTTAAGGACCCGCCCTTTTCTTATTTAGATTCAAATTTTACCTCGGTTTTATGTTAGCATGTTCTTTGAACCGCTAAACGGTCCATTTCGTGTGAAAACTTTCTAAATAGAATTTATTTAAAATATCATATAAATTCATCTTTTAAGTGCACTAATAGATTTATTGTTTTACTGTTTAATTTTTTTTATCTTAGTGAACTTATTAAACGGGTATTAGTAGTTAAATAAATGCAACCATCTAGTATATAGTGGTGATGATGATGGTGGTACCAAAGAGTTGATTGGTGTAAGTAATAAACCTATTAGCCGCACAAGTGTAGTGTAGTGTAGTGTAGTGGAGTATGTATCTAATAACGCCCCTCAACCCAACCCCAACCGCTGAACTGCAAACGCACGAAACAAACAAACAGCAGCCAAATTCACCCAAAAAAACAATTATGCTTACTTAAACCGCACCACACCCATCCATCCATCCATCCACGCACGCGTCGTCGCGTACCATATATCGCACGCAGCCGCAGCACGCAGCAGCAGCAAACCCACCACTTCTCGCGAGACGCTGCAGCAGCAGCAGCAGCAGAAGAAGAAGAGAAGAAAAGAAAAGAAAAGAAAATATTTTTTGTTGTTGTTCTGGGGGAAGAGGAGGAGGAGGAGGAGGAGGAGAGGGGCGCCGCTGCGGCGGCGGCGGGAGGAGGGAGGATGGGGGAGGTGGCGGCGCTGCGGCAGCTGGTCGGCGAGGTGCAGGAGCTCTGGGACCTCTACGGCGCCAACTCCCACCCCCTCCCAAGGCAAGCAACTCTTCTCCCTCTATCACTTCTTGCTCCTCCAATCGATTCCTCCGCCCGGATCTGTGCCTGCGATTCTCCCCCCGATTCGATTCGATTCGCCTCTCTCTGGGGTTCTTCTTCATCATCTGGCGTCCCCTATGTGTAAAGAAATTTTTTTTTTAGATCTTTCACTAACACGCTCATGCGATTTTGGCTCCCCTTCTTGATTGGTTATTATTATTACTGTATTTCCGTTGCAAAAAATCTTTTATTTTTTTTGGCTTCCTTGTGCTGGTGGATTTGGTAGGGTAGGAAGGATCAATTCGAGGAAACGGTGGCGTGCGTGACAGAAATGGGAGAATTTCGTGCCTATGCTTGTTGTTGTTTGTTAATTAAATTGATTATAATTACCCGTCTCCAAGTTTCAAGCCTTGACATTGCCCGAAGCGATAGGACAAGATTCTTTACGTATATCCATGGTATTAAGCGCAACAAAGTCCACCACTTGGGGGTTGTTTTTGCACCATGCGAGGCTCTCTGCTCATCTTAAGATATCCTAATTAAGTTGACTTCGGGTGTTGCACTGTTTCTACTGCTATGTAAGCAAGGGATCAAGACAAAAATGAAAACACCGATTATTTTGACGCCGGTTTCGATGAAAAGAAATATACTAGTTGCAACGTTTTTTTAACTCGAAATCCAAAGGAAATACACGATTACTCGATTACCAAGGCTAAAGTGTGGTTGCCATACAAAACTAATGTAATTTGTTGAGCAACTGCAATCTATCTTATGTATATGAACGACAGAGTGGTGTTTGTTTCGGTGCATTATCAGGCACTCCGCACACGATGATTATAATATTGATGCTATACTTTTAGTTGGACATTTTAGAAAACAAAGTATACAGTTTTCTGTTGATTTGCGCATATCTTCTGTGATAAAATAATGCAATTCTATTGGCTACAGTTGGTCTCATAATCTCAGCAGTATCGGATCGCTTAATCTGCTTGCAATCCGTTTTGGGCATATTAGGAATTTGCACGCCATTGGAAGCTGAGGGGCATAACTACATACCTCAAACAGCATGATGTTATTAGTGCAGTGCTCTCCTGTTCAGTTATATCGGTCAGAGAGATAGAGCATGTGTTTATGGTGGATACACTTGCACTCAAGGGTTATGTATGAGTAATCTAGTTTCGAAATGTGAAAACCTGCAGCGCACGTGTTTTCCATCTTTGTCATCAAACTTTCCATCCACACATGGAGTGATAGTCCCTAGACTCCATTTGACGCTACTATTGCGTGAAAAGGTCATTTGCGTGACTGATACCCCCCCTCCCCCCCATAAGTCAGGTGCTCTAGTTCATCAACACTTTTGGAGACTTTGAGTAGACTAGTTCATCATATTGATCATTCCAGCGTCTGTAGATAGAATCATGCATTTCCTGCTGTACAAAGCTGTGGATCATCTTATCTCTCTTCACTTTAAAAGTTCTTGTGCAGTTGTGCCTACTCTCCAGAACTTCTTTGCTAGTAAATAAGATGGACTAATTGGTTTTAGTGATATCTTGCAGGTGGTATTTACTGGACTTTGAGCATGGTTCAATCAAAGATGATCATTGTAGAGCAAGGACTGGATACAACTCAGAATTACTAAAGATCATGGAAGCTAACCAATCTCCTCCTCGCAAGCGCTCACGGAGGGACAAAAACCGTGAGAAAGCACCCAACTCAAACTCAACTGAAGAAATGCAACAGGAGATTTGGAGTGAGTTCCCTGGAGACCTTTTTGAAACCGTTGTTGCAAGACTTCCAGTTGCTGCAATTTTCCGATTTCGCACTGTTTGCCGGAATTGGTATTCTATGTTGGGCTCAGAAAGTTTCTCTCAGCAGTACTCAGAAGTTCCACAGAGGCTGCCATGGTTCTATACAATCACCCATGAGAATGCCAGCAACAATGTAGCGATGTATGACCCTTCGCTGAAAAAATGGCACCACCCATCAGTTCCCCTGGCTCCTGCAAAGATAATAATTCCAGTGGCATCTGCAGGTGGCCTTGTCTGTTTATTGGATCTTAGCCACAGGAACTTCTACATATGCAATCCGCTAACACAATCACTCAAGGAAATTCCGCGCAGGTCAGTCCAGGCATGGTCAAGAGTGGCAGTAGGGATGGTGATGAACGGAGGAACCTCTAATGAAGGTTACAAAGTAATGTGGTTAGGAAATGATGGGAATTATGAAGTCTATGATTCTATGAAGAATATGTGGTCTTGTCCAGGCACTTTTCCTCCAAGCTTCAAACTTCCGCTTGCTCTAAATTTTAGGTCACAGCCTGTGGCGGTTGGCAGCATGCTATACTTCATGTGTGCAGAACCAGAGGGTGTTTTGTCGTATGATGTAAGCACTGGGATATGGAGACAATTCGTCATCCCACTGCCACTTCATCTGACTGACCACACACTTGCCGAGTTCCAGGGAAGGGTTATGCTGGTGGGTCTGCTCTGCAAAAATGCAGCGACATGTGTCTGCATTTGGGAGTTGCAGAAGATGACTCTCCTCTGGAAGGAGGTGGACAGAATGCCAAATATCTGGTGCTTAGAATTCTACGGTAAGCACATGAAGATGACATGCCTGGGCAACAGTGGTTTGCTCATGCTCTCCTTGAAGGCGAAGCGGATGAACCGCCTCGTGACATACAACCTTTTGAACAAGGAGTGGCAGAAGGTTCCTGATTGCATGCTCCCATGCAGCCGCAAAAAGCAGTGGATAGCATGTGGCACAGCATTTGGTCCATGCCCCTCTGCCTTGGCCTGACAGTTTTTTTCACTTTCTTCACCAAAGGTGGTTGAGATTTCACACATTCCGGATCATTGGCCTATCCTTAGATATTTCCGTCTTACCGTGAGAAGGTTATCTGTCATGTACAAAATCATGTAACCTGTGGTTGTTTTTGTATCTCGCTGAAGCAATCGATATCGTTTGGTCTATCATCTAGAGGAATTTGGGGTCGGCACTACACCAACTGGTTTAAGTCTTCTTAGAGATATTAAGGTCCTTGCCAGAAGGCTGGACAGAAGACATCTGTTTAGTCTTGGTTTTTTGCTTGTTTTCATTATCATGATATCGTCTCGTCTTCAGTGTGTATTACTTATTTCTGAATCTGCAGTCATCTGCCCAAAAACTATGTACTCTCTATAGTAATAACTGGGGCTGAACTGATGCTCCTGGGTCTTGATGATACTTCTTTATCAAGCACTAGTTGCTTCAATTGTTCTCGGCAGATATGTTAATTCCTGTTGCTAGCAACCATGAAATGATGGCATGTGCCAGGTTGCCTGATACTGAAACTACCAGATATCATTTAGTATGACTTCATGTAGGTTCAAGTTAGGACTTCTGAATCTAGTAGCAGCTCCCATGCCAAGTGGAGCTGTATTCCTCCAAACTGCAATGGAAATTCAGGAGCATTTCTGTATGACCTATTTACATGTGCCTGAACTCCGAAAAGCACACCCATTTTATGCATTTTCACAAATGAAAATACTGCTGGCTGCTGATTATCTACAAAAGGAAATTTTATCCCTAGACATTAAACATAGCAGAAACTAATTCAAGGTGCAACAAGAATTTCGCATTAAAAGTGCCAAAAATTCATGGCTTCCAGACGGTCAGACTCAGACAAGCTCCAGAACTGATATACTTCCATTTCATGAAAAGATTAATCTATTAAGAAAGCAATGCATTTTGTGAACGAGATATACTTCCACATCTCACCCTTTTTTCCTGAACGAGATATTTGACCTCCAAATAGTTAAATATCTCGGCCAACTGTGACGACCATCACCAACTCCATGCACAACAACAGGTCAGCAATATTCTAAAGTTTCTACTGCTCTTGATGAGAAACATCAAGAAATAATAATATGGCTAACTGGCCAGAAATATCTAGGAACTTACACATAGCCATGTTTACTAATACATCAAAACAACATGGGGAGCTTACAGGTCAAAACATACACAGCATTGGGTATGTATTGTAGTATTGTACAGTACTAAAGAAACCGGTATTACCCCAATGATTCCAGGATATAAAAAAGCGAAAAAATAGTTCAGCCACTAAGTACAAGCTAGAGCTAGCATCAGCATCAGCTACGGGACTTATTTTATACGCCGTCAGATTGTGGAACAACTTGAAGAAGTTCCTTCGGAGTAGAACCAGGATCCAATTCATAGCATCCCTTGGGAGAATTCTTAGCTTCTTCTCCAGTAAGGACATGGAATGGCACCTGGTGAGAAAATCGCAGCATCTCCTCCTTCGGAATTGTCCTGCTTTTCGTTGGGTCAAGAAGGGGCGTAAACACTGAAACGAACCCCGGAACCTTCACTATAGGCATGACAGAAATGCCTGCACTTGGGTTGTAGCTATCAAGAACCTGGACCAAGTCATACTTGTATATGGTATCATCAGGTGTACATGTATTCCATTCAGGAGACCAGTTCTGATATAGGGCCCAGATATCACCTTTCCTGGGAAAAATTCTGATGATACCACCTGGGCCTTTCTCCCATGTGACAACATGAGAAAATGTATTCAGTTGGTCAGTATTTTTTGGCGTACCAACTATGAAATCACCACAGGTCTTGGAGTAACCATATGAGATCCAATTTGAAGTTACAAATTCACTGCAGTCCTTTGCTTTGAGGAAAGCCAGTCTAACTTTAAAAGGATGTCTCGAGAGCACCTTCTGAATCAAAGCATAGTAGCGTGGCATACCATCTTCTTCATCATATGCAGCCCATATTTGGCCATTTTGAAAAGAAGTTTCAGGATGATCACCAAAAGTGTAGAAATCTGCTTCGGGGACCGGCATTACACAAGATCCTTCATCAGAAGATGGCACTTGATCCAAGCAACTATATTTGCCATCCAAATGCTTGTGAGAAGAACCAGCACCAATGGCATCCACTCCAGGCTCTTTCCTGTGTTCCTTACGGTTTCTCCTTGTGTATACAAAGAGCGTTGCAGGTTTCTTCCACTTCCATGTCTTCTTTTTTTCTAAACTCACATGCACGTTTCCTTTATTTTCTACGTTGGCCCTTCTACTTTTGAATTCTTCTAGTTTGTCCCGAATTTGAAGTTTCATCTTCTCCATTTTTAAGCCTGGGATCTCTGTCTCCAACTGCAGGAACACTTTTCCAAAGCTAGTCCTAGCATTACCAGAATTATGATCAGAAGGCATTTTGCGCCTCTTTGTTCCTGATGTTCCAATGGAAGAAGCAGATTTTCTTTTTGCTGGATGCATCTGTGGACCTGAATCACCATCAGCGGCAGAACTTGTTGACTTCCCAACAACTTTATTTGTGTTGTTCTTTTGACCAGAAACTTTACTTTTGTTGTTGATGCATCTCCTCTTTTCAGCTTCCATTTCCTTTGTCACTGCTTTTCTTCTGTGGATGACTTTTGCAGCTGAACTTGATGATCCAAGGGAAGAACTTGCTTGTTCATGTTTCCTTTTAGTTGCCTCTTCTCTTCTTGCTACATTAACTTCAGCTACCTCCTCCTTTCTAGCAGGCTTGCATGTCTGTTGAACTGGATATCTAGAGGCATGTGCACCGCCTACAGAACCGAAAACTGGCTGCAGCACAGGATCAAAAATCTTGTTGCTGCTATAAGGTACTCCTGTTCCTTGTGGGTCATCCATATTACTGCTAGTGTCCATTAAATTGGTCACATTATAGTAAACTGGAGCAGTTGGGGGTGGAGTTTCAACAGCAACAAATTCTGTTTGGCAGAAACTACATGCCAGATTTCGGTTGACGTATTCCCTGGAGTACTGAAAACTCATTTGACAAGAATCACAGTATGTCCAAAATGTGTCTGTTGCATAAGAAGGGTGCCTACCAGAATTTTGCCAGAAGAAACCATTCATACTTGACATAGTGGAACCAGGAGTGGCATTAGCATTTTCCGCAAAGCCATTCTGATATACTCTTGAGGAACCACCAAACCTCTTCTGATCATATGATCTCTTCTTGTCCTTATCAGACAGAACATCCCAAGCATCTTGGATGAGCTTGAAGGCACTTTCAGCACCAGAAAATTTATTCTTGTCAGGATGAGTTTGTAAGGCCAACTTCCTGTACTGCTTCTTGATCTTTTCATCGTCATCAGAGGCCGATATATCTAATATTCCATACAAATCATTCTCCCCTTCAATCTTCGTCTGTGCCCTTATGTGGATATCCAAGGCAGAAATCATATTATCAATACCTTCAAGCGAGTCGAAAAGAGTCTTTGCTTTCAAGGCAAACCTCTTCGCACCAGCGATATCATTCTCATTGAACTTCCTTTCAGCAATCTCCTTTGATCGAATTGCATCATCTCTGTTGCACTCCATATCTGTAGAAAAATATATTAGTCTCATTTCATAAAGAAATCATAACTTATAACTCAAAAGAAAACACTCAGCTATGACATTTTCAAACACTTTGTTGATACAGTACACAAAATGTTCGGCACACTTTGTGTGCACTTGTCTCTATGATGCCACATTTAATATTCTTAGTGAAACTACATTTCAGGAATATACTAGAAGTCTTTCGACTACAATTACAAGCTAATACACTTCTATGGAAAACAATGAAATATTATGGTTATTGATCCCACGCATGAGATATTATTGATAGCGCCAAATCCTCTATTCACACAAAACTCATTTAATAATATCAAATGAAAGTTATGAAAACATGAACAAACACGATAGTCTCCAATTACCATCCATGAGGTTATTTTTGAAACATTATGCTTCGCAAGGAAAACAGCCAAACACTATGCCCATTTATGGATTGTATGAAACATTTGGTAGCACAATCTTCTCTATAGCGCAAATTTTAATACTCAACACATTTACTCCGTGTTTATGGCTACCACACTTTCCACCAAAATGCTCAACACACATTCCGAAAGAAGTAGCTATCGCACCAAAGGTGGCAATGAGTTTGTTTAGTGATTGTGTACTCTTTGTGGGGCTAACACATAATCCGAACATATAAATGCACCCCCTAGTACTCATTTTCATTTTCATACATAAATGGCCCCTAGTACCACTATGTCACAATCCATAAGTAGACAGTAATAACATCCAACTACTAGGAAACATGAAAGAACACCCTAGATTACAGTTATCATTAGTAATAATATCCAACCCCTACGAAACATGAAAGAACACCCTAGATTAATTACAATTACCATCCATGAGGCTGTTTGTATCTACCTAAACCCCCCACAGACTACAGTAGTTGATCAAAAATGCCCCCCACCCAACATCAAAATCAAGTATATGCGCGGGCTGGTTAAATGGATCACACAAATGGAACAAGAAAAACTGTAATCCGTGTGTGTATCACACACGGCAGCTCACATCCCCCACACTCCTGACGCAGGTAATTACATGCATATAAGAAAAAAAATATTAGTGACCGCATTTAGATTGAACAACTCGATTGATCCCCTCCTAAACCTGCATATACCAACATTATTTCTCCACTGATCAACGAACGAAACCCCCATCCACCCACCCCCATCTACACACAACCGCCGCCGGCGGCGAAACCTCCGCCGCCGCCCCAAAACGCGAGAGCACCCCCCGGTTTAGCGCGCGCGAAAGAGAGAGCGAGATCGACCTCTTCTCCGGTTTAGCCCCCCGGAATTTGGCGAAATTAGGAAGAGGGGGGGGGGGGGGGGGGAGCTCACCCTTCACCTTGGTGGATTCTCTCCTCCCCCCCCTCCCCCTAGGCCGTAGGGTAGGGTAGGGGTAGGACTAGTAGAGTAGTAGGCTTCCTTCCCCTTCTCTGTGCGGCTGCGCTGTAGGGTCCCCCCGCCCCCGGGCTTCGTTGCCGCCGTGGATTTTGTTGCGGATTTCGCGAAAATGCCGAGCCGAGGAAGGAGACGAGACGAGAGAAGAGAAGAGAAGGTGTCCTGATTATATATAAATCTGATTTTTAGGTGAGTCCCGGATAAATACGCCGCGAGTTTGTGATAGCCCTAGATGGATTCATCTCCTCCCCTTTTTTTTAACCAACGGTTGAAAAAAGAAAAATCATTTTTTGGAATCTTACTCTAGGACCGGTTCACATTGTCAGTGTTCTCTTGCAAGATCGTTTTTCTTTCATGTTTTAGTAGACGTTGGGTCCCACGAAAATTAAAGGGGTTAATTAGATCTATACCATGATAAATATGTCGAATGACAATAATGTTATTACTATTCGATATTGGTTCGGTACTATTAGAAATTTCTATTGGAACCATACTATCATCGTCACGTTTTCTGTCAAGACCCTTTTCTTTTCTTCTCCTCCTTGTTAGCAGGCTCCTAGGAGGCTGGCTCCGGCGCAGATGAGAGGGGGTCGAAGATGATGATGGCGGCGGTTGCTCCTGGGACATTCCGGCCCTAGCCTGCTCGAGCTCGCCGCTGGCCCAAGAAGGAAGGAGGGAGCCGACGCCGCCACCTACTCGAGGTTGCTGCTCTACCACCACCTGCACCACCACTATCTTGATCTCCTCCTCCTCCTCCTTCAGACCTCGAGCTTTTCGGTCCCATCGCCGATGGAAGGCACCGGAGTACTGCGACGACGAGGTTTCTTCGGTCTACATCGCAGGTGTGTAGTCCTTCTCCTTGCTCGCGGTAGCATTCCCATCCTCGGTGCCATGGCTCAGCTTTGCAGCCGCTCTGCTCGACCACCACCTCGACAACGACAAGTTGACCTCCTTCTTCACCCCAAATCACGCCTTCCACATCAATCCCCTCCTCAGTTCCATAGTCCCCAAATCCCTTTGAAATTTGGCTGATTATGCCTTTGGTGAACTACCACCGCTTGAACCCTTCTTCTTCCAACCCGGCCATTGTTGGCAACCCGTCTCGGGTCTTTGCCATGGCTGCCCAGCCACGTGTAGTAGCTGCTTCCCCCCTGCATCGCCAACATACATAGAATTGCGGGCACTGAGCCAAGCCTCCTCAACCTCACCGCTATCAGCCTCTAACCGTCTATGCTACTTTAGCGAGAGAGAGAGAGAGACCGAGGTGAAGACGAAGAAAGAAACAAAAAGGAGAGAATAGACAAAAAAGATGTAACTGACATGTGTGCCTGAGTGAAAAGATATTTTGGCCAATATGATGATAGAAAATGTCAAGACGATGATATATCCTACCCTCGAAAATTTATTAGGAAGGCACAACTACTCCAGCTTTTATCAATTATTACTAGTAAATGCTACTCCCCCCGTTTCACAATGTAAGTTATTCTAGATGTGAGAAATGCTAGAATGATTTACATTATGAAACGGAGGGAGTAGTTGATTTCGTTGCGTACAGTTATTGATGGTGTTGCGGGCACATTCAATAAGGATTATCCTTCTCGTTTTAATACTCTCTTTTCTAATAGAACAGAGGTTTACACTAGCTTTTGATGTCAAATTGAGTTGTGTTTACTTCCATGATTATCAAAAACACTTATATTCCACTCCACCTTGGGTGATTTTTTTTCTAAGGGCACCATTCGATGATTTGTGCAACTCAGTAGGAAAAAAATTGGATCATCTGTTGCCTTAAAAATTGCATAAAAAAAGATTGTGAATTTGGGATCCTATCTGAAAACTCATAGGGGCATAAGAGTAAAACGGTTATTTCTCAAGGACTCATTCAATAAAAACATCTTGAGCCCAACACAGTAGCAGTAGTTAACTGGACGCTCATACTAAACCAGCCCATTTAATTTACCGGCGATGCAAAAACAGACCACAAATGGATCGAATTGATGGGCTTTGATGGAGTCCAGCCCAATAACCTACTTTGCGTCCAGCAAGGCAAGAAAAAAAAAAGCGAAACGGTTCCAGAGTCTCTCGGCCCTCGCTTGGATTGGCCGAAAATTTGGCCCATATACAAGTATGGGCTTACACACGTGGATGGACCGCGATTGAGGCCCATTCAAACGAATCCTGACGCGTCAGCCCATGAAGCATATTATCGTTCATTTACATTTTTCGAAGTAAACTTATAGACCAGTTTTTCTAGTGGAATTTATAGCCTTATTTGAAACTAATCACTTACTCCCTCCGGTTTCATTTTAATTGACGCTTTAGACAATAACACGCTCTACAAAATATACCTTTGACCTTATTTTTCTATTATAATATATATAATAAATAAATGCATGTTTACTTTTATTATAGTGTTTTGAAAGACAAATCTATATATGTTTTTCTAGTTTCTTTAAATTAAATTAAATATTTTTCAAGTTATCGATGATCAAAGTTATAAAATTTTAACCTCAACTTTATCTAAAACGTCAATTAATATAGAACCAGAGGGGTATCTTTTTCATTAAGAGAATTCGTGTGGTACTATGGTATCGTTCATTCACAGCTGACTGTCTGTTATCGCTTCGTTTTTTGCTCCCTTCCATTCTTTTTTTCTCAACGACTCAAGTGCGTAGTGGAAGGGCTAAAAATCATAAAAGCTTAGGACTTAAAGTCTTAAATATGTCTCGGGTAACGGATATTCATTTTCTCACAAAGTTAAATGGTGGTTTAGGGAGAATTTAAAGCATGATTATGAAGGCAAGTCAAGCCCAAGCAGTTTTCGGCTTTACTTCCGCCCTCCGCCCTGCTCAAGTGTGTGCTAGTAAAAAATAACATCACCAATCACACAACCACACCTGCTTCCTCTATGCCAATATATAATTGCTTTCACGCATAAATTTGTTTAAAGTATAGCTACTTCTTAATCTATTTTTTTATTTTAGCTGATCATAACTTCAAAAATGATCATATCATAGCGCGGAGGAAGTTTTCATATGGTTAATTATTAGTGCCATGCATCCACCAACCTTTAATTTTGATACTCGATTCGATCATTCGAGTACTGGTCCCTCATTATCTTTTTTCGCAACACAGATGTTATTTTATGAACCGGACGAGGATCGCGCGCGGGAAAGACAGAGAATTAAAACACGTACTACTAGAGAAGAAGAATTTTAATTTCAAAAAAAAAAAGAAGAAGAAGAAGAAAGAAAGCCGACAGTTCTGCTGCTGGCTGATTCGTGGACATATGCGTACATTAATACGATGCACGTGCATATGCATGCATGTGTACGTATACTAGCGATAAGTGGGCCCAGCTACAGCGGCACACGGACACGGAACGCGCGCGTTATCATTCTCCGTATTTATGACGTATTTTAAGTACGTGTGGCTTACCTGCACGCGTATAGAAATACGGTACACAATATATATATATATACGCGGATCGATTGCTTTTCTTTTTTCTGCTGGTTAGGGTCTCTCTCCTCACGTTGTTGTTCATTTCCCCTTCTTCCCTCCGTCCCTAAAAAACTAATCTAGAACTGGATGTGATATATTTTAATACGATAAATCTGTATATATATATATATATATATATATATATATATATATATATATATTCATAGTATTAGGATGCGTCACATCCGGTACTAGGTTGGTTTTTTTATGGAACGGAGGGAGTAGATACATAGTACAAAAAATTGTGGATGCAGCGTACAATTATACTCGCACATGGCCGGTATGTACATACTCTACTCACCACATTTTTTATATATTATATACGATATTATTGACTTTTAAGTTGAGCATTCGATCATTCGACTTATTCCAAAATTTAGGTCATTCTTAAAGAACTTTTAATGTTAAAATAAATTACAACGTACAAAACAAATGATATTTATCTATTTTTTTAATAAGACGAATGATTAAACGTCATAATCAAAAGTAAATAGTATTACGTAGTAGTAAAGAATTTTATAAATCATAGCGAGCATAAGACTTTTTCTAGTCAAAACCTTTTAAATTTGATCAAGTTTATAGAAAAATGTAGTAACATTATCAACACAAACAAACATACTATAAAAATATATTCAATATTACATTTAACAAAACTTATTTAGTATGATAGATATTGCTAACTTTTTTATAAATTTAGTCATACTTAAAAGAAATTTAAATAGAAAATAAATCAAAATGACTTATAATCTTCTATAGTGAAAGCGGCAAACTTTCTTGCACAAGGATGCGCCACATCATAAAAAAAATATCAATCGTCGAATAAAGAGTTCGGATAAACAATGGCTAAACATATGAAAGTTCCCGGAGCCTTCTGGTCTCCTCCTAGACACATGGTACAAAGAGACTGGAAACAAGGAGAATAAAGAAGAGGCTTCCTATTATAAACATACAGTACAATTTAGTTATATTTATAATTGGTTATATCTAGAGTAATCGATACTTTGTAAACAAATTAACTTATGCCAAAATCTTCTTAAAAGCTAAGCTAAACTAATAAACCATATAGAGAGTTCTTAAATAGGATTAAAAGTCACGCAAAGCGTGACTGTGTGGCTAGTAAGAAACGAAAGAAGTACGTAGTGTCACGCTACCAACAGCCAGCCAGACTGATCCTGAGAGAAGAGGTAGAGAATCGATCGATGGAAGAGGAAGATTCAGATCGAGCTAGCTGCTAGATCAACGGTCAGTACGCCATTGATTCTGATCAGAACTGTTACACACCTGCAAGCTGCAACAGTGCAGAGCTGGCTAGCCGCTGCAGACTGACCGATCGATCAGATATAGATAGACGATGCAATGCAGCTGACCAGGCAGACATGTGCACTTGTATGTTTATATAGGAGTATATATTACTTATCTACGTCTTCAAATGTACTATGATGTTGTCAAATTTTACATATAAGGTTTAATCATTCGTCAACTCATTAAAAAATTAGTATAAATATAAGTTAAGATTGTAGTTTTTTTTATGATAAAACAAGTCAAAATAAATAATATTTATATATTTTTAATAAGACGAAAAATTAACGGCATGTCATATATATAATTTAGGACAGAGAGAGTATTTAGGACAAATAATCATTGATTTTGCTTGGTATACGTTGGGCCATTTTGAATTGATGCCAAAATGTGGTCTACCAATTGTTTGGCTATTTAAATAGTAGTTTGATTAGTTTGGATTAGAGCCAAAGCATTGTCAATTTGGTAGCACTCTAGAACTTTCTTTACTATAAAAAGCATATTGGTAGCAAATTGTAGCAAGCCAAACACATATTATATGAACTCTATCTACCCAAAAAAATTGACAGGGTAGAGAACCAGATAGGCCCGTTATCTCTGCTAGAGAAGTGGCCGGCACATATATATATATATATATATATAATGCATGCATGTATTATATATAGTAAAAAAATATTAGTATTGATGAACATGAATCTCTATGCATGGATCGATCGAGTGATTGCGGCATATACATCGATTGCCTGGAGGGTGCAGAGCCTTGCTGCTGCCGGCCGGCCTGCATGGATAATCCATCCATCCATGCATATATCGATCCAATTCAAGTGTGGTCCGTAGTAAGTATACTTTACTCCAGTGTTCAGACTTGAAGTCAGTACGTACGTACGTCTGCTTATTTTGTGCCACACATACTACTTGGTGTATGTATACAAAATCGCTCAAGAATTACTACTAGTAACTTCAAAAATCAATGAATATATACATGGAGAAATATAATGCTATGTATATTAAGTAGGTATACTGAACTTAATTTATACGTACTGATCCCGTCGTTGCCTGCTTGCAAATTAAATTAAACCCTAGCTACGGTACCACTGCATGCATGTACACGTACTTGAGTACTTAGGATCGAATTCACGTACGTATACGTACACCCGTAGCCGTAATGTACGTATAGATCGACGAGGCAATATTGCAGCGGGTACGATCGAATTGAACTTGAAGCATGTGTACGTACTCTGACCTACGCAGCCTGCCTATAACGTTGGGCCGACAGCGTGTATGGACGCGACATGCATGCGTCGCTGACAGCGTATTTAAGCTAGGTTTTGTTATCATGCATGTTATTAATTAATTAATTAGTACTACGACCTTAATTAGTGTATATATAAAATAATATATAAGTCTTATATATATGTTCATCTGCATGCATGCATATATGTATGGCTAGCTGCACGTACGATCGATCGTCGACAATGAATGAATGAGCGAGAGCATATATATATAAATACGTAAATCCATGCACTTACAAACAAACTCTCTGCAGTGATTATAATGTACATCCATCATCGATCATCACCACGTGACATGTGTCTCATGTCTAGTGTTAATTACACTAGCTAGCGATCAACTTAATTATTATATATATGCAAGAAGATTAGAAGAATACGTACATTATCGTCGACATCATCATATCGATCATCAGCTCCATATATACATACTCCCTCCCCCGTCTAACATATTATAGTGCTATAAATCTACACGCGCGCGCATATATATATATATAATTCGTATAGTATTAGAATGTATCATATTCGGTACTAGGTAAATTTTTTTTATGGATGGTCACTACTCTCATCCATCTGGACCGGCCTAGGCTGATCTCTCTCTCTATATATAACCAATCACCGTACAATTAAACTACGTGGTATCTATATATGGTATACTTGAGTAGTAATTGCTCTCTCTCTCTCTCTTCCATTTGTTCTATATATAGTACGGGCGTGCGTACGTAGCCTACATATCTATATATGCGCAGCCGCAGCTCATCGATCTGTTCATATACCGGCACAATCAAGATTTTTAGTTTTAATCAAAATGCATTCTCTCTATATATATAGATGCATGAATGCACGTACGTACGTAGCTTGTGCTGCTAGCTGAAGATAATCAAATTATGTAAGCCTCAAGAATGTCAACTTCCTCCCCCGCAAAAAAAAAAAAAAGAATGTCAACTTCCTCCGTTTAAAAATAAGTTTATTTTTCGCTTATCCCACACATGCTAATACAAGATCAAAAAGATTATATTATCCTCACTTTATCAAATCTTAATATAATTATTTCTCTCTTTATCTATATTCATGATATATTTGTCCACTATTTTCACAAATTGCAATGCAAGATTACTCAAAAATAAACTTATTTTAAATAAATGAAAGAGATAATCTGTTATTAAGGGATGGATTAAGTTTGCCTTAATCACCTTTTATATATTTACTGCAGTAGCTAGCAGCAGAAGTAGTTAATTACCGCTCTACTACATCTATGCTCTGTACTAGCGCTGTGTTTAGTTTCTGAAATTGGGGAGAAGTTTGAGGAAAGTTGGTAGTTTGGAAAAAAAGTTAGGAGTTTATATGAGTAGAAAAGTTTTGGATGTGAAGTGGTGTGATGAAATGTTAGGAATTTAGAAAAAGTTTGGTGTGGACTAAACAGATCGTAGTAGTGGCTCTTGCAGGGTCGATAGGCTTCTTGCAGAGATCTGCAGACTGCCTCTCATCTTCTTCAAGGCTTCAACCAACATGCATGGATCGAGCATATACTCCAGCCATGGAAAGTACGGTGCACAGTAAATACAGTAGTAATGAATTAATTATTCAAGGTCCTGATCAGGAGCTTAATTTCATTTGGATCCATTGTCCTGCAGCAGCTAGTTTTGGCTGCACGCCCTGCAGCCAATAATAATTATATGCACATTATATTGTTTCCTGTGTCCCGTGGTTAATATGAGTAGCTATCGAGAAACACTTAAGGTCTTATCTCTTCTAATTATTTAATACTAAGTTCTTTCATAATATTTATGTCTTTTTTATATGAGTAGCTATCTGTGCTGGGCCGGATTGGCTTGAAAAGAAAAAAAGAAAAAGAAAATCCGAGTATCAGAGGACTGCAGCCACAAATTCGTAGTATTGTACTAGTTACATGACCTTAATTACATTCCATTCTCTCTGCAGCTGTCGCTTTTTGCAGTGTATTTACCTGCTCTGATTCCCTTTAATTACTGCACCACTCTACTGTTAGCCGTATACTTCTACTCTACTGCTCTGCTAGTCTCAGTAGTCTGCTACTACTGCAAAGACAGGCGCACACTGACACGGAGAGAGAAGCTGCTGGAAAAAAAATCCCGGTCGTTCATTTGCCTCTGCAGGGCCACGATCGATCGATGACGTACTGATCTGATTAACGTGGACCGAGAGACCCGGCCCATCACTAGCTTCACGGCTGGGTGGATCATGATCCATCACGGCCCATCTAGCCAGCCTCTCCGCAAGCATGGGCCCAAAGTAGAAAAAGGCTGGCCGGCCTATTTATCAATTCGCCCTCATCTCCATGCTCAGCTAGCTCCGGCTGCCTTATGTATATATACGCGCGTGAAATACGTGACAGTACGTATTCCCTCCGTATCACAATGTAAGGTTTTCTACCATTACTCACATACATATAGATGTTAATAAATTTAAACACATACATATGTCTAGATTCATTAACATCTAAATAAATGTGGGTAATGCTACAAAGTCTTACAATATGAAACGGAGAAAGTACATTAGGTTGCATAGTTTCTACTGTAATCTTCGGCTCTCTATATATTCCAAAGTCTTATCTAGATTACCCCCAAATTAAAATATTCTACAAGCTAGCTAGGACACTTACCTAGCCTTTTCAGTTTCTCTCCAATTGTTTCTTAAAATCTCGAACTCCTTAGACACGACCATAGATCCGTTGAGTCGTCTGAGATCTCAATGCTGGCAGGCCAGACTGGGGGTACACGTATGTATGTACTGACAGCAACTAGTAAAGGTATCTGCTATAGCATACGTCATATTTCTCCATCCGTCCAAAAATATAAAAATTAAAAATTGGTTGAGACATTTTCTAATACTATAAATCTAGATAGGTTATACCTCATCCGATACTAAATTCTTATATATTGGGACAGAGCGAATATATTATACTAGCATTATATTGGTAAGCATTGGACGCATATGCAGCCGGCAGTGCAGCCAGGAGTGCAACAAATGTGCAGGCCCCGGCTGCTGACTAACTTACTAGCTCCATCCATGATCCATCCATCTCTGCACGAATTCGACAGGTTGTATACACCACTAGCTGTGCCTGTATGTAGTGAGACCCAGCCCATATGTATATATAATATATTTAAACATTCGCATGAACAGTTGCTCGCAGTGCAATGGTACACACCCGGTTTAATTTCCAGCTAATTATATATGTACATACACGTTCCTAAAATATCAACACTAGTACTAGTTTATATGTGCATGTACGCGCATACGATTGATCCATCATATCAGTACATATATGTAATAATCGAAAAAAAAATAATCAAACACATGTTGGATGCATATATAAGCAGATCGGTTGTTTAGTTTGGACCGTTAGATACACTTATGTTGAATTTCCAACAATTAAATTTCCTAAAATTTACGCACACACACTAACCCTATTCTTAATTATGAGCACCTCCGATAGACTATATCAGTATATCTTGAGATTGACGAAGTACAGACATCTCGCTATCGACGAGTACATCGTCTACCACTTAAAAATAATTAGTCGTAAATACGAACATTTAAGTTTGAGACTTTAAATTCAGATGAACTGATTCTACCACAAATTATGAACATGCACTTAATTACGTACTCGCGATCCACATTAAATATTTCACGCAGCCTCACGTTTGCAGCTCGATCGATGGATCGATGCGTACACGCATGGATCCATCTGCACATGAATGCAACAGTAGATGGCTGGAGATGTACGTAGCAGTGGCAGCTTAATTAACTGTAGCTGCTGCTGCTTGCTTAATTAATCAACTGTTGCCCTCCTCTCCAATTCCTTCATTCATGGCGATCCATCGATCCCATCGATCGTTGGTTTGAAACCACAAATGATCGATCAACGTTCTTCCTTCAATCAATTCGATCTGGGCTCGACATTCTGCAGGTTAGCTAGCTAGCTAGCTCTCGCTTTAGTATTCAATTCCAGTACTCTCTCAAATACGATAGTAGTTGAGAAAATAATAATGTGCATGTACCGCTTCAAAGCTTTTGCCTTCTAAAAAAAATCTCTCCGTTTCATATTACAAGTTATTTGATTTTCTTTTTGTTAGTCAAAGTTATTTAAGTTTGGTTAGATTTATAGAAAAAAAATAGTAACATTTACGACTCAAAATTAGTTTCATTAAATTTAACATTGAATATATTTTGATACGATGTTTTTTTATTGAAAACTAGAGAGAATGCCCGTGCGTTGCAACGGGTGAATGCTATTTTAATTTTATTATTTTTATATGGTTTAGTTAAAGTGAAATTCACTATGAGAATTTGCTTGGATATATTTTTTTTTCTAGAAAATTATGAGCTGCAATTAGGAGTCTGATCATCTCAAGTTAACATGTAAGTTTTTTTAAAAAAATATTTCTTATACGACTGCTCCTGTATTTTTAAAAGCGAACAAACTTAAAACCCGACTCAAATACAGATTTGTATTTCCAAAAGCGAACGAACTTGAAAACCGACTCATACATGGATGATGTACCAAAATACCGGCAAAAACATCTTCAATTTTTATAATAGTAGAGATATTAATATATTTTGCTAAAAACTTAATCAAACTTAAAGAAGCTTTACTAAGAAAAAAAATCAAACGACTATATCCGCTAGCGAAAAATACCGTATTATCACCAGCCTTTGGTCTCTCAAGGTGCCGCTAACTGTTTATGAAAACTTATTTTGGCCACCATAAAAAATCGTTTTTATATCATGTACTCCCTCCATCTACTTTTGATAGTCATATTTCATCTTGGCATACAGATCAAGGATAAGTAATTCTACTTATCATTCATTTAAACATGCTACTAGTCATTCCTCGTACAAACGATTCATTAATATTTACATTTCTCGATGTCCATATAGCCAATCTTGTGTGAAAGAATGGAGAGTCACGCATTAAATCTGAGAAAGACATTAAGATAATAGGTTGTTGGATTGAAATATGCCTATCAAAAATAAATTTTTTAGATTTGTAAATATGACTATCAAAAATAGACGGAGAGAGTACTATACTATACAATTGTTATAACTAGTACTCATGTATAGTTCGTAATTAACCGTGTAGTACAATAGTAGTTGAGAGAATGTTCACGTAGTCCTGAAATACTCTTGCCTCGCGTGCTCGTACGAAATAACGGTAATTAATGATCGCTAGTCCAAAGCTGGAGTATAGCTGCCTAGCTTAGCTGCTGGTTTTGTCTCGGATATGGAGGGACCAGAGTTGAGAATTCGACAACAGCAAGGGGCTCCACCGTAAAAAAAATCTCATACTCGTATTTACGTACTACCAATATTTACTGTTTAGGCTGGCCCTGTGTGTGTTGAATGGATTAACCGGCTTCTAAACAGTTCAATTTTGAAAAAAAAAACCCTCCATATGACTTTTAAAAATATTGTTTAAAATCTATCTTTCAGAATTATAATAGTGAATTCCTTCATTTAATTTATATCCTCGAATAATTAATTATCATAAATCATGCCTATTATTCGGAAATTCATCACAAAGGACACACGCCCTTAGCAGTTAGCAACCCAACTTTTATCTAGGATTATTACAGATTCACACGCAGTAATTATATTAATCCTGTTGATTATCTCTCTGAAATAATCTGCAGCTCGAGCGTGGATGGATGCAGCCTGATGCTCGCATGTGCATCTGCATTCTGCAGCGTCCACCAACACATAGTACATACGAAGCCAAGCCGGTTACAATGGGAGAAATCGTACAGTGATTACCATCTCCAGCTCTCTTTTTACTGCTTAATCATTCCTCCAACACAAATTAATTACTCTCGATCTATCCTCAATTTCTTGCAGCAAGCAACATGCAGTGTGTGTGTGTGTGCGCTGGAACACACCTGCAGCTTCTCTGCTTTCTGTCAGGGCAACACGCAGCTGGTCGTTGGTTCGTTTGCGATTCAGAGGTTGCTAGCTAAGCTAAGCTGCAATCAAGCACCAATTGGAACTTGACACAGCTAGAAGATGAAGATAAGATTGTATTCGAGCAGTGATCTATTTGTGATTAGCAAAGAGATCATTAGTAGTAGTATATGTGTAAGCTTGGGCTGTTCCCAATTGTCAGACAAGCTAGCTAGGCTAGGCTAGCATTCTTGTCAGTGGACTCGAGACAGATGCTTATTCAGTTTGATCATGGTTTCTGATTTCCTGATGCTGTTGGATACATGCATGATTGGCTAGTTTATATTGTTTGGTACGAAAACTGCAGATGATAGACGTGGATAAGGAATATTATTCAATCTATCCGGACGCCTGAATTAGGGGAGGCATGAAATTGACCATGCATAATATATCTATCTGTCTAGCTATTATATATATGATCTATCTCTCTCTCGAGCAAACCAAAACCAAACATGTATTTGCTGCTTGTTCTTAATAGATTTATGGTTGACAGCCTACTTAATTAGTAGTAGTAGTAGTAGTAGTAGTTATCTGATCCAAGGAGAGTTCTTTAGCCCAAAGTAACTGAACCAGTCACCAGGAGGGGTGCATATGCATGCATGTCACCATATGACAGTTGCCAAACTCTATGCCTAATCACCATCATAACCTAACCAACCAACCTAGCTGTCCCTGCTGACATTTTTGTCTTGTGTAACATCTGAAAATTCAATAACCTACTCACTTGATCAAAATGGTGGACATATGTGTCATGCATATGCAGAGAGACTGCAGGCAGATGGAAAAGGTCTCCTTCTCTAACCAGTGCTAATTATGAGGTGCACTGCATATGGTTGGAACTGCAGAAATAAAAATGCAGGTCAAGCAGCAACCATTGCTAGCTCCCTCCTTTTAGGTCCAAACCAGCAAGAGTTGCATATGCAAACTGATGCATCTGCTTGAGTAGGTGCACTACACTGCTGCTGCTGCCTAAATATCAGCTTGAGGAGGCCCCCATGGGTAGCTAGTGCCATTTGCCACACATTTCATTTGCAAGGTTGAAGAGGATAGAAAGTGAGAGAGAGAGAGAGAGGGGGTGAGTTGATCCAAGGCTAAACAGAAGCATGTAGGCCAATCAAGGGGAAAGGCAGTAGTGAGATATCTTTGGAGTAGGGTTGAGCTTGTTTGGTCCTTTCCTATCATTGCAACCTTTGGAGTCCAGTGCTGAGACACTAGTGCAGACATATATCTATATGCACATATACACACACATTTGTGCATATGATTAATTTTTTTTCTCTTTGTTCTTGTGTACTATTAGCTACTAGATGTTTATCTTTTGTATCACTCTCTGGCTTTTTGTATCACTCTCTGGGAAGAGAGAGAGAGAGAGAGAGAGAGAGAGAGAGAGGATAGCTGGTGAAAATTCAGAAATGCTGAATGCTTCCTGACCTAAATGGTCCAACCATCCTCCCTCATCTTTAGGTGGCTTGTCTCTGTTCACCACACATGCATGATAAAAAGGCCAATTGCAAGGGTGAGCTAGCAATGCAATGCAATGAGGTGGGTGGAGGGCCCCCTCATCTCATCCCTCATCTCTCTCCAGCTGCTATAACCAAACTTTTCTCTGTCTCCATCTCCATCTCTGCATCTCCATCTCTTTCTTATTATTGTTATCACCACTGCATGACCCTGTGCATGCTTGACTTCAGTTCAGACTTCTCTTGGATTTCATCCATTTTAGGAGCAGGGGAGCAATGAGAGGTGGATAGAGTATAATATCATATTTATTTTACTCTGGAACTAATTAGCTACTCCTTGTGCACTATGCTAATTGACTTCAGTAACTGTAGCCACCACCGGATTAAATTCAGGTGGGGATAGATTTAAACTCTATGATCTTAATTATGCATGCCAATAAGAGATGCTTTGCTTGCTTTTGATTAGACAGCTTTCAGCTAAAAAGGTCCAAGTACATATGTCCATTAATTGATTCACCAATCAGAGATCCATTAATTTTGTTCATGGGGAAATTATGTTTCTGTGTGGCAAAATTTAGCAAGTGTAAACAGGATATGACTCCTGTAATAAGTAAACGTAGCAGCAAAAGTACAGGTCATTACATAAATATTATATACACAAGTTGTGCAACTAATTCCACAGACCCCGGCTACTTTGCTTTGTTAGATGCCATGACCATCACTTTTCCTCTCTGTCCTAATAGTGCTCGATGTTGTCACTCTAATTGCGTCTCTAATTTCATCTTTATTTTATATGTGTTCCTCGAGGATTAGGATTAGCACCAGGTTGAGTTCATGAGTTGAGTTGTGTGGAGTACTACGTACTTCCTCTAATCTTATCCAGCTATATATATATATATGAAAAGTAGAAATGATATGATTTGTCAGTTACGAATTGGACGAGGAAGCTTGCTAGGGAGAGGATTAATTGAAACTAGACTTCTTCCTTGCCTTTTAGTGTCGCCTCATGTTACTTTCACAACTATATAATTATATCATTTCGACATCACATCAAGCATGCCATGAAAGTAATTACAATTAGCCTAACTTGGGGGGCGAAAAAAAACAAGAATTCTTTGCACTAGCAAAGCTATATACTAGTAGTTTATTTGCAAGTTAGGTACTCGAGGGAACATTCTTAATTGTAATTTGCAGTGGAAGAGCAATGCAAATTATGATTAAGCAGCACACGTGTCATATCTGGTGAGGAGTGGCCTGCTTAAAAGTAATGCTCCCACATCGCTATCACTTGGACATTAAGACACGTACTTAACCCAACCTCTCTCTTGACGTCTTGTTAATGCTGGCAATCGAATGGATTCCATCAACGCGACCAATATGAGCATGTTTTTAAATCAGATTGAACACCATCAAGACAAAAGCAAATGCTACCTAGCTGCAAACTAGTACTAGTATATTAATACATGTGTGTATATATATGATCAGTACATTTAGGTTAAATATTTTTTTTTCAAACAATTGCTTTGTGAGCATTGCTAGCTACTCCATGTAGGAGGAGGTTGCATCTATCCAGCTAGATACAGTAGATTTTCAGAGTAAAAACCACAACTAGCTTGGAGCAATTAATTGTACAATACACTCCCTGCAATCAAAGATAATTAAAGTACTCCAGTATTATGTGGTTCTTAGTACAAGGTATAAGATGGGATGGTTTTCAAAAGATGGTAAATTGGGAACAAAAATTTACAGCAGAACCTCATATTGGGCAAAGACATAAACTAGTTAAGCCAAGCCATGCATTGAATTTGTTTCTTCCTCCTCAAACCTTGGTTCCAACATATATGCATGCACCCAACAAATATGGGCCCTACAGAAAGAAAAGGGGCCCAAAACATCTCCACTATGTAATTAAATTAAAAGAAATGACCAGAGAGATCAATGCGTGCTGTTGGGGATACATTAATTAATTCAGTTAGTCTAGTTTAGAGGGGAATAAAGTTCAAAACATTAAAAGAGGCATATATACTCCAAACTATAAGACCACTGTGTAGTCAATAAGTACTCTCATATTATAAGTTGCTGTAGAATTTAGAGGATTTTTTATACTACTCTCCCTCCATTTCATATAAAGCTAGCTAGCTAGCTCTTTACTCTTTCACAATTAATATTCACATAATATTTATAATATACACATGCAAAAAAAAAAGAATTAATGATACTTTCCTCTATGCCTAGAAACACACGTTAACTATATTCTCTTTCTCATTAATGAGACCTTGATATATATATATATATATATATATATATATATATATATATAAACAAATGGTCATTCAAATTTCCACATATACTAATGGAAATATGAGATACGTGTCCGGATATAAATATATATACCACCTTTATATAGTTTAATTTATTTATGGTTCTCTTTTTTTTCATATAATATCTTCACTGGTTAGCTAGCTAGCTAGCTACAACCAAAAGTTCAATGTATTTACTAACCATCATCTAGAAGCAATCAATACATAGCTTAAAGTAAATGATGCTAATGCCTCACACAATGGACATCACTATCAGTGGTAAAGAGGCAAAAAAAAATTAAAGCTAATCAGTGCACAACAGAAGGAAATGAAATTATCCTCTCGCATCACAAGGCACAACAACATCAGCATGCATAGATGCAATTTGGGGGGATTCTTTCAGCATGTGGAACAATTAACGTCATTGGCCTTTCATAATCAAATCCCTTGCAAGGAACTCAATCATCACAACAATTGGCCAGAATGAAATAAATAAAGAAAGAAGAATTAAAGCAAGCAGGGCAACCATGGATGGATGGATGGATATATTGGATGCTGAGCGCATTAAGGCCGGCCATGAGCTAGGGTTCTTTTCTTTCTCTTGTTCTGCTCTCCCCCAATGAAATGCCATCCATATTATTATCCATTCATAGGCTCAGTTAAGAATATATCGATATTCTGAGAAGCAGCTGAAGAGTAATCAACTGGTGAGAATGTGAAAAAACTAAAAGAAAACAACTTCTAATTTCTATGATTTATTTTCTAGATTTTATAACAATAACTGCTTAGAATCCGTGTGAGAATCTGTGATGTTTAGAAAAAAAAAAGGTAGAGATTCTGAAAGAAACTGTAGCCGCTAGAAGCGCTCTTATGGTCTATTTGAGGGAGCTTAAAATTCTGAAAAGCAGTTGATTGGTAGTCAGCTTCTGAGAATCTGGAAAAGCTGGGTTGTCCAATTTCTGGCTTATAGTTCATTTTCTAGATTTTACAACCGTAGCTTCTCAGAATCTGAATCAAAAGCTGGACTGTTTGGAAGAGCTTTTGATTCTGAAAGAAGCTGTAGCAGCTAGAAACTACCAAAGAAGCCCTTAGATAGAGTCGTTGTTTGATTCACATTCCAAGGAACAAAACATAATCGAAACCAAAGTACATATCCCAATTCACTAAGCATCCACCGCTTGGGTCACCAGATAAGCACAGCAAATGCCCCTGTCCTTGTCCATCTCAAAAGGCCACAAGGAGGATCACACGGCTTGGTGACGCAATAGGATCGGTGGATAACTTTGGATCATGCATCCACCTTGCTAGGAGGCGCCACATGTGTCGCTTGACAATGCCTCACATGTGCATACAGACACAAAACGCACACACACATTTCTACCTACACGTGTCATGATCACCTACACCGCCCATATATTCACCCTATTTTATCTTAATAATTTTAAAATAAATATACCATCACTCTCTCACTCTCTCTCTCTCGACTTGTAATCTATAGAATCTGTTTCAAAATATAACTTCTCTAATAATATTCTTTTCACAACTAATTATAACTATCCACCACTCAACTTCTTTATCCACCTTCACTTCTCATCCAATTACAACATTCTCCATTTAATTATATCTACTTTGTTAGTAATAGTGTCTAACCATAAAAATCTTTATATTCTAGATGATGGCAGTGTGCTACTTAATTATTTCATCCTAAAATATAGTAATCTAGTACAGAATTTGATATAATTTAATACTATGAATATGTATAAATGGTTTGTTTAGATTCATAATAATAGATTATATTAAATCCGGTGCTATGTTGTTATATTTAAAACCGAAGGTAGTACAGTGGATGGTATTTTTTATATGTTTATTTATTCACATAAAATTCTTAAGGAAAAAATAATCCAATGAATTAAAAAAATTTAACCGTGTCGTATATTAAAAAAATATTACATCGGTCGCGTTGGTCCGTGATAACCACGTGATATATTGTGATTTTAAAAAATCGAGAAAGTTACCGCATATAATAACCGTGATAACCATACGATAACCACGCGGTATTGTAAACGCCGGTCGTTGTCCGGAGGAAACAATATACAGGTAAGTTGGGAGGTTGAGAGCAAGAAGGAAGATGGGGAGAGCGGTTGGTGATGAGCTAATCATGAAGGAGCTAGGCCCATGAGCTCCAAACATTTATATCAAACCTAAAAAGAGAGGCTTTTTTGGGGGAAAGGGGGGCAGAATTATGCATACAAAGAGGTAGCAAAGGTTGACAGTGATGATCCATCATGTTCCTGCGTTTGCGAGGAACACGTGTGATGATTTCCACGTAGTCTTCTCCCCCTAAATTAAGCAACAGTACTACTAGTACCAGCATCTCTTTTTCTTGGAGACCACATCAATGTTCATGTGCTAGCTCTGGTTTTTCCAATTAGATGGGATCAAATTAATAGACAGGAATAGACAAATTTACTCTTCTTCTCCTCTCTGAAACTCGTGTATGTATCTCTTAGCTCATGCATTGTTTGAAACGAAGACATACGGTACTTAATTAATCCGTCTTAATTAAAATATAGTTGAGGAATGCTCTCTTCTATTCTTAAAACAAATGTTATCATTGATTTGTTTTATACATTTAGCTATTTATCTTATTTAAATTAATACGTAATAATTATTATAAGTTGTGACTTGGTTTACTGTACAACTTACTCTTTTTTTATTTTATTTTTTAAATAAAATGAGTGATTGAATGTACGTCGAAAAATCAACGATCCTACTCTTTTTTTTATTTTGAAACATAACGACTACATCATTTATGTCAAAAATTGCATGAAAAATGTGACATGCCTTTGATCTCGGGGCAAAAACGGCTCCGTTTGGAAAACCAAGAGTTATTACTTGTCCTAGTTATTACGTACCCGATGAAGAATAGGATTCGTGTGTCGAAATTAAATAGGGCCTGGAATCCTTAAAGATTGGTGCATCACCTATCATATTACTCCCTCCATTCTAAATTGATCTACATATTTCATATGTACACCAAGACCAAAAAAAACTAATAACTCTCTCATACTATATTTACTCTAGCAACAAACTAGATGCATGCACCATCCCCACTATCTCCTAGCCAATAGCAAATCAAGATATTGCATGTGGGTTATAAATACTTGTGTGCATGGATGCATGCATCAATATCTATTTACTCCAATGCACAAATAACGAATAGACCTAATGAATGAACACAAATATGTAGATCATTTAATAATAATCTTAAAAAAAATCAATTTGAAACGGAGGGAGTACTACTTCACCGAACAAGCTAAGCTCATCATTTATTCTCATCCACACGGTACGGACCCCAAACGAGAATCCAACCGTGTGCATCGTACATATCCCGATGCTCTGTGCGTGTGCGTGCGCGTACGAATCCATCCATCCATCATCGCCTTTGCACGCGTCGCATCACACGCGTCGCATCAACTTTTAACCTTCGTAATTTATATTAAAAATAAATCAACTTCTATCTTTCAAGGTACCATCGGTAAGCAAAATTCAATTCTATTCATTATTTTATACTGATGTCCTATAACTTGTATTTATGTAAAAAATAGCCGTAAATTCTCCCTTATTACGTGGTATTCTTTAAAACTATAAATTAAAATCTTTCACTAGGAATGACCTACCTGCCGTCTCTGTGAGTCAGGTGGAGCCCTCCAAAAGCTAGCTTACGTACTCCATCCATCCCAGAATATAAAAAATTTTAGGGCTGGACACGGTTATTAAGAAAATAGGTATAAGTGAGTGGTGAAAGGTTGTGATTGATGCGTAGTGGAGGTAGATGGAAAAAGTGAATAGTGCAGGGTTGTGATTGGTTGTGAAGAGAATGTTAGTGCGAAAGTTATTATATTTTAGGACAAATCCTGAAGACTAAAAACTACTACCTACTTCCCTAAATATTTGACGCCGTTGACTTTTTTAAACATGTTTGACCATTGGTCTTATTCAAAAACTTTTATGAAATATGTAAAACTATATGTATACATAAAAGTATATTTAACCATGAATTAAATGGTAGAAAAAGAATTAATAATTGCTTAAATTTTTTGAATAAGACGAACGGACAAATATATTTTAAAAAGTTAATGGTGTCAAATATTTAGGGATGGAGGGAGTATTATATTTTAGGACCAATGGAGTATATATCATCCTGCTGCTGCTGGACTCGTCTAGAAAAATACTCCTAACCAAGAACAGTTGCACGCATGAGCATTGAGCAGTACTACAATGTACGATTGCCTCAGCTCTGCCTTTCTCTGTATCCCACCAAGAACAGTTGCTGACTACTACTACTGTGCTTGCATCACAGTGACTACTCTTATTCGTATGCACACAAATTTATACAATTCGTAGGTTTATCTAAAACGACACAACAACAACTGTGGTACTGTACCTCAACTTCTTTTTTTCAAATCATAGTACAGACGACGTCGCTCTGTGCACCTGTGCACTCATCCCATATAAAAAAAATGTGCCAACTACATATGCAGTGAAAATCTAGAAATTATATTGGAAAAAAAATACCTAAGATTTGTTTGCGTCACCGAGACTTTTAAACTATTCTTAGATTTATCATTGTATAAGTAATTTTTTTTTACTTTTGGTGACGAGGATAAATTTCAGTCGTCCATTTTTTTATCTAACGACTGAAGTTTTCTGTTTCTGCTACATATATGGTTTGCACTATATATTCTTGCCATATAAAAACATGTAAACATCTTATCTCTAAGGACCGTGCTGGTATATTTTAAAGTTGACGAAATCACTACAAACATATGAATTGAATTCGGGTGAGCACCACAATAGTTCGCTAATATCTCAATTTTATACCTGAATGACTTAGAACATTTCTACGAGCATGTTATAAAGCCGAAGAAAAAAAATACGTCATCCATTTTCTCAGTGGGGGTATACACAAGTTATTCTCTCTGTTTTTAATATATATGGCACCATTAATTTTTAGGCAGATGGTTTAATCGTTTATCTTTTAAAAAAATTAGTAAAAATATTGTAAGTCATGTTTAAAGTATAGTACTCCTATTTATCAATAAAACAATTCAAAGAAAAAACAAAATGATAATTGAATTCTTTTCAATAATACAGACGAACGGTTAAACGTTAGTTAAAAATCAATAAAACATTATATATGTTGAGTCAGAATTAATTGAAAAGACGATAAACAGAAAGAGTACCATGTGTTACCTGAGCTGATCGATGTCCAAGTCCAGCTGACTGTGTCCATCTCGCTGGAGCTATCGATCTAATGTGCGGTGACGTGGACGTACGTTGACTTTGAATTTTTCACATTACTCAACTCCAAAGTGATGATACTCCTATCTATCTATCCATGTACAAGTTCATCACCTCACCACGCCATAAAACTCTTCCGATTGGGACCTTTCAATTCTACCTCAACTCCTCAATGGTTTGTTCAACACAACACAACATGTCAAAATTAGATAAGGTGACAGTGATTTTTCATCCGATTAATAATCATACCCTCCTGCTTAATCAATTAAATATATATCCTCCGTTTTTTTTAATCTCGGAGAGGATAGAAATAATTGTACTCTAGTAGTAGTAATGTAGTAGCTCCAAGCCGATGATTAAAAAAAATTGATAGCAGCTAACTTAATTAAGTGTCTGTCTTATGTACTACATGCATGTAATTAAACTATACGCAGTCCGTACGACTGGAAGAATTTGACTTGATTGGTTACAATGGTATTGAACGAACGGTGTCTCGGGTATCCTAAATGTTAAACCAAAATGACGCTGGCGGCCGGCCGGCTTCATACTGTTTGTTTATTTGTTTGCTTATTCACTCCAAAATTTCTTAAATTCAATGTGCCCATCACCGAACTTATACTCCCCCATTAAGAAAAAACTCAATCCAGAATAGTACGTGATCTACTCCCTTCATCCCTAAAATACCAATCTAGTATTGGATGAGACTTCTTGGTTTGTCCAGATTCGTTATATTAGAAAACATCCCATTATTAGATTGATATTTTTGAGATGGGATGTATTTTAAAGGATGAATCTGGACAACCTTGTGTCCTAGGATGTTGGGTTTCTTCTAGAGCTGTTTGATGGGTCCTTCGTGATTTGACATGAGTTAGAAGAAGCAAGAGAAACTACTCCCTCCGTCCCCTAATATAAGAGATTTTGACATTTTGCTTGCAATATTTGACCATTCATCTTATTCAAAAAATTTTGGAATTATTATTTATTTTATTTGTGACTTACTTTATTATCCAAAGTACTTTAGGCACAACTTCTCATTTTTTATATTTGCACAAATTTTTTGAATAAGACGAATGGTCAAATTGTACAAGCAAAATATCAAAATCCCTTGTATTAGGGGACGGAGGGAGTAATTAACTAGTACTACTTTGTACTATTAACTATTTTTTCCGTCCCATAATATAAGAGATTTTGAGTAGATGTGACACATACTAGGACAATGAATTTGGACAGACGGTTTGTCCAGATTCATTATACTAGGATATGTCACATCATTCCCAAATCCCTTATACTATGGGATGGAGGGAGTACTACTATCACCATTCTAAAATATATAGCAATTTATAACTACTCCCTATGTCTCATAAAAATCTAACTTAGTATTCGATAAGACATAATCTAATACAACGAATCTGGACATACTTCCGTCCAGGATTCATTATACTAGATTATATTCCCATTCAATATAAGGTTGGGTCTTTTGGACAGAGAGAGTATATATTTGGACATATTACTCCAACTCTGCATTAATGTCTTTTTTAAACATGCGATAATTAGTTTCTACAGATAAAACTATTTCTTGAAAAAAAAATCGTTACAAGAAACACTCTACACGTGTGCCCAACAAACTTGATTTCAACCGGACATGGGAGTTTATAATTTTATAAAGGGAACACAACGGCATGTGTGGGGATTTTTGTTAAAAAAAATTTATGAGCACAGGCCAGACAATTGGGCTCAAGGCTTCAAATACATACGCGCATGTTTGGTATTTAATTTTGTAGCATGAATGTCCTACATTGAGGTAGTACTACTCTACTATACACGCTAAACAGATCCAGATTTGAGTTAAATTACACAGATTCAATGAAAAGTCAGAGTGGACACACTCCCATAGTGAGAGAGAGAGCCAAAAAAAAACACACTTTTTTTTCTTTCCACTTGTGTGACACTCCAGCAGAAATCTTAGAGCCTGTTTGGTAGAGCTCCAACTTTTAAATTTAACACTAGAAGTTGTGGAGGTGCCTAAACCCAGCTCCATCTTTCTAGTTCATTTTGTGAGAGAGCTTCACTCAGCCCCGCTTCAGCTGAAACTGTTTGGCTGAACTCCAGCTCCAGAAGAGGTGGAGCTGGAGCTGTGCCAAACAGACCCTTAATTAACTCATTTGGGAAGAGCAGACACATGTACAGTGAGATAACCAGCTCAGCAGCCAACACACAGTGCCATTTCCCTTAATCATACACTCTACTTGAACAGTAGCAGCAGTAGATGGTTGTAGTAACAAATACAGTTATTCTCATTCCAAGTGATTCCTGCCCAAAAGGGAGATACCTATCCATCTATCTATATATCTACATACCTATCTAGATGATGCTAGGAAAAAAAAAAATGAAGAGATAGGCTTTAAGAGAAAAGAGCAGAGTATATATCATCAGGAGGCAGAGCTATCAAGCAAATGGATCTTGGTAAGTGAGGTGCAAATGAGCATTACCACTTGTGCAAAGGAGGGAATTAAAAGCAGAGAAGAAGAAGAAACAACAACAGCAGCAGCAACAGCGAAAGGGAGCAAACGGGATAATGTTAAGGTGGCGCATAATTGGAGGGATCGGAGAGAGAGAGGCAACGCAAAGCAAAGCAAAGCGACCACAAACACACACACACACACACACAAAAGTTCGCATGATTCCACTCACATTGCTTTCCCCTATCCATCCATCTGTCCCTTCTCTTTCATTTCTCCCCCCCCCCCCCCCTCCCCCCTTGCCTCGTGTGCCCTTTTGGGCTGCTAAGGAAACTTATTTTGGTATTCTCACAATAATAATTATGCCGCGAGCTAATCTCCGTCGTCGTTGTCGTCATCCTCTGAATCTCTCCTTTTTCTTTGTCTTGTTCTTCAGCCTCATGTTTTCTGAAAAAAAAATGAAAGAAAAACAACTACCATCTAAATACGTTTTACTAGCCAGTAAAGGGTCTGTTCGGTTATCGAGGCTACGCCAATAAGAGAGGCTGCAACAGCCACAACAACAATCGAAGCTTGCCGAGCAGACTCAAAATCGGCTTGTTTCGAATACATGATATATAAACTTGATTTGAAACGATCCAAGTTGATATGTTCTGTTATATGAATGGTTGATATGATTTGGTGTGAGGATTGTTGACATAATTTTTTTTTTGGGCAGAAACAGGTTGAATTCTGAACTTGACCTAAGTGGGGCAATATTGCCATGAGGTTGCAATATTGGTCTTCCTGTCCTTGCTCAACAAGACAGACGGTCGTCACCCATTCCACATGTGCATTGAATTTATATTCAAACGGGCCTCCCTTCCCTTCCAAAGTGTTGTTGTGTTGATCAACAAAATTAATGGCCATTATTTTTACCTCACCCCAGCAGTAATAATTAGCAATCCCAGGATTAGTTTCATTCCCTTTGGGCTGTCAAAATTTTTACCACCCCGGATCTCTAGCAGAGCAGCATCGGGGATCCGTAGTTACAGCGGCAGTAATTTTTACTACTAATTACTAATTAATTACCGGGTCTCACTGGAGCAAACACTGCTACTGCTTCTGGTTAAAATGCAACAGTGCTCCCGTCCTTGCTTGTGCAGTGGCTGTAATTAATTAAGCCTGCAAAAGGCGGAGATCGATCGTGGCCGTCCGTTGGGCGATCGGACGGCGGAGATGGCGTCGTTTTTGTCCCGGCGTGTTTGATGGGTTGCCGGTTGGACGGACGCCGGCGGCGACCATCATCAGCCGCATTGATTGGCGACAAATCTGCGTCCATCTCTCTTAATGGCGTAATGTCAGCTTTAATCTGATGTTGCTAGTCGTCGCCGTAGTGGTGGTGGTAGCTATTTCTGCAGTGCATTTTGCAGGCTGCAGCAACAGTGTTCATGAGATATATGCAGGCGATTCATAACTATTAGGAGGCAAAGATAAATACTCTACTATGCATTATGCAATCAAAGAACGCTGTTGTTCTTCGTTTCTTTTTTAGGCTGTGCACGGTTCACGTCAAAATTAGAAGTTTAGTTTAAATTGGAACGATGTGACAGAAAAATTAGAAGTTTATGCGTATAGAAAAGTTTTGATGCGATGCAAAAGTTGGAAGTTTGAACAAATATTTCGGAACTAAACGCGGCGTTAGGACAGGAAGGAGAAGAACACGTGCTGCCCATGATTGGTGGATGGGGAGGATGGTGGAATAGTGGATAGAGAGAGAATTGTAAAAGGAAAATTTTAGCTGTTGCAACTTCTTTCAGAATTTCTATTATCAGATTGTTCAGATTCGTATCTTAGTTATAGAATCGAATTAAAACAAAAGCTAATAGATTCGCACCAGCTAACTATTGATCGGCTATTTCTCACAATCTCGAGCTCCGTCCGGTGAGCGAGATTAGCAAGGAAGCTGCAGCAACTTGACGAGTTCATCCATCACCCTTTGGTCTCAATCGCATATGCAGGCAGCAGCGGCACACAAGGAAGGAAGCAGACACGGACACGCACAACATTCAACTACATTCTCTCTCATATAATTGGGGAGATGAGATGAGGTGGTGGCGTGGTGCGTTGCTAGCAAGAGTCCAAGGGCAGTGGGCTTAGCTACCATACAAAGGGAAGCAGAGGATGAGTGAGAGAGAAGTCAGAGTGAGGCTGTTTTTTTTTTCCCATTAACATACAAATTTTACCTCGACTTTTATAAACACGCTTTTAAACTACTAAACGGCGTATTTTATATAAAACTTTTTATATACTCCCTCTATCCCTAAATATTTAACGACACCGTTGACTTTTTTAAACATATTTAATCATTCGTTTTATTTAAAAAATTAAGTAATTATTAATTATTTTCATATCATTTGATTTATTGTTAAATATACTACTACTTAAGTTTTTAATAATATTAGAAAAGTTTTTAATAATATTTATAAAATGTTTTAAATAAGACGAACGGACAAACATGTAAAAAAAAGTAAACAGCGTCAACTATTTAGAGACGGAGGGAGTAGTTATTTAAAAAATTATATAAACGCACTTTTAAGTTTGAAATAATTAAAATTCAATTAATCATGTATTAATAGTTTATTATTATTATTTTTAAGGAACACAAACTCAAACCAGGGCCGACAGAGGCCTACCTATTCTATCCAAACATGCATGCTCACATTGTGACAGCCTCAGGTGCGTATGAGAGAGAGTGATCTATAATACAGAGAAGTACGTAAAAATGAAGGTAAGTCATTAGCATACTATAAATTATTTTAAATTTGAATAATTGATTATATGATTTTAAGTAACTTTTTAAATAATTATTTTTTAAAAAAACAGTTTAACCCCTCGAGAAGCGTGTGCACCGAGCATGAGTAAGTTTTCCTCTCAATCTGCAGTTGGCGAACGTGACCTTTAAGGTCACTGTTTCCGTTTGACGGCGGAGAGGAAGCGACTGAAGCGGACGGATGAGGCCGTCGTCACTGTCTCCGTCTTCTAACCCAAATCACAACACCTTATCCCTCTCTAGCGCTTGCTCTTATTGGCATTTGTTGGCCTATCAATTGAAGCTAAATTTTATTTTTATTTTTGGAAGTTGTTTTCATTAATTTTTTGATATTTTATTTTTAAAAATTGGTTTTTAAAGTACTGAGAATATAAATGTAAAACAAATTAAAGGATCAACCAATAGAGCCAGCCACCTCTAAACTAATTAAAGGTTGGGCAGTTTATTCGCTGCATCCATTTTAAAATATAAGGATTTTTAGATTGTTTAACATTATTTTCAAGTCACTTTAGCCAATATTGTTTGAATATCTTAGATTTTCTGTTCGGAATGGCTTTAGAACCATTAAAATGATAAGAATCATTCAAGAATTAGTGCACAGATACCTATACATTATGATATATAATTTAAATCGTATTAAAACTATTTATTTTGGAACAGAGAGGGGACAATAGTAAGCAAACAGACAAGTAATCCATTTTAAATGTCACAAACAGTAACAAACTCAGATTTTTTTTTCCTTTCATGTTTCTTTTTCCCTCGAGGCTGTCTGGCGTGTTTAAAGGGGACATATCGCGAGAGAGACCGGTGCGTTGCATGTGTGATTAAAACCGAACAAAGACACGCGTTTTTGAAGTTTTCTTTTTCTTTTTGGGCGTTCGATTTGCGAGATGACCGAATTTAGCAAACGCATATGGATTTGTCAAACCTTTTTCCTTCCCTTTATGGGATCCGAGCCGTAGCCGCGATTTTAATTTCGTTCCGACACAACCACACACAGGCGCAGCAAAACACAAACAGTGCACTAATCCAAACACAAACACGCACGCCTGTATTAAAATCCGGGTAAGCTTAATTCCTCCGTTTTTAAAATCAGTAATCTTCTAGTAGTACAGGAAGCCAACAACTAATGTCTATATTTATTGATTAGTGTTACACTAGTATTATATTAGGACTATTGGTAGTACGTACTGTATTAATCTAGTCTTTAGTCACCCTAGTAGTATTATGTTTTATATTTACATAGAGAGACTAGACCTTCTTGGCTTGGCTTGGTTTGGTTTTGTTGTCTCCATTTCCTTGTTGCGACCAATAACTAGAGTCTGGTTGAAACGAGCTTAAGACAGTTAGAGTCTTTCATAAAATTAGAAATTTTCTTAAATAGTCCCTTTTTTTTAAAAAAAGTTAAATACAAAAAATAAGTTAGAACATCAATTATGAATAAAAACCTAACTTCCCCATATTCTCACAAACAGTTTACCGAACAAGTTGATTATTAGAATCTTAAGCTCCCTAATCAGATCGTAATAACCTGTTTGAGGAGCTTCTAACCGCCGTATATTCTTTTAGAAGCTGTAGCTGCCAGAAACTCTTCTAAACAATCTAATCTAGATTTTCACTCAAATTTTGAAAAATCGTAATTATAATTGCAGAATCCAGAAAATAAACCAGAAGCTAAAAACTAAACTAAGTTTCTCAGTTTCTCTAACATTCTACTATTTATCAGAATCTTAAACTCCCCGACCAGACGTCTAAAGTGGTGTGGTGAGGTGAGGTGGAGTGAGATTAGCAAGAGAGAGAGAGGAGCTCATGATCAAGGCAAAAGCGTGGGCCCCACAAGCAAGAGACAGATAAGAGAAGAGGAGAAGAGGAGGGGAGAGAGAGAGAGAGAGAGCCACTTGCGTGCTGGCCTCTCTCACTGTTGTGATTGGTGCCACCTCCTCCTCCTCTGCCTCTCTCTCTCTCCTCTCCTCTTCTCCCCCAATCCCTCCTCCTCCTCCTCCACCATCGCTGCTGCTCTGCTGCTACTACTCTCTTCCTCCTCCTCCTCCGCTATCTACTGCTCCCTTCTCCCTTGTTTTTCTTTTCTCTCCTCCTTTTCCACCCACCGCACCACCTCGCTCGCTTTCCTCCTCTCGATCGATCTCCTCCAATCCCGCAGAGTCAAAGATTTGCTCCAAGAACGGCGGATGACAAGGCTTCCGGGGATGTAGCTTCTTGCGGCGGCGGATGGATGAGATGAGCTGCGGCGGCGGAGGTGGTGGAGCGAGGTGGAAGAGGGCGCGGGTGGCGGGGATGGGCGAGGGGAAGGCGGGAGGAGGTGGTGGCGCGGCGTTCTTGGGGCTGGAGAGGGTGGGGATGGTGGTGCGGATGCTGCCGGTGCCGGAGAAGGTGTCGGCGAGGGCGCGGGTGGTGAGGGGGAGCCTGGTGGCGCACTTCCGGGGGTGGAGGGTGGTGCGGGAGACGTGGTGGTGGGTGCTGCTGCTGTGGATCCTCGCCGGCTCCCTCGGCTCCTTCTACCTCTTCCTCTTCATGAACGCCCAGTCCCTCGACAAGCGCCGCGACTCCCTCGCCAGCATGTGCGACGAGCGCGCCCGCATGCTCCAGGACCAGTTCAACGTCAGCATGAACCACCTCCAGGCCCTCGCCATCCTCGTCTCCACCTTCCACCACTCCAAGACCCCCTCCGCCATCGACCAGGTATAGTCATTCATTTCCACAAACACCTTGCCTGCATGCCATGCCATACCTTCTGATGATGGGGAATTCAGATGACGTTCGCGAGGTACGCGGAGAGGACGGCGTTCGAGCGGCCGCTGACGAGCGGGGTGGCGTACGCGGTGCGGGTGACGCACGGCGAGCGGGAGCAGTTCGAGCGGCAGCAAGGGTGGGCGATCAAGAAGATGTACTCCTCCTCCAACAAGAAGCAGTCGTCGCCGGGGCCCGGGCCCGGCGACGCCGCCGTCGCGGAGATCCGGGAGCCCGCCGAGGAGTACGCCCCGGTCATCTTCGCCCAGGACGCCTACAAGCACGTCATCTCCTTCGACATGCTCTCCGGGAATGTGAGGATTTTCACCTCCATCTTTCTTTTTTCCCCCTCATCGCCAAAAAAAAAAAATCGGAAAAAGAAAAAATCTTCTTCTTTCTTTTCCCCTGTCGCTTGATCTTTTTATCCTTAGGCCCGTAAAAAAGCTGCAAACTTTGGTGTGCTCCATGTGGTTTCTTGCCGGTGTTCTCACCTCACCGTGGTTTTTTTATTTTCCTTTTACTTCAGAAAAGTCTTGATTTGGAATTACTGTCGCATCGCGGTGATGTTCTTCTGTAACTTGTGCTGCTGCTTTGGGTTATCATCATCTAAAGGAAGAGCGTCTCTCTCTCTGTGCATTTTGGTTTTTTTATTACAGGAGGATCGGGATAACATATTACGGGCTAGGAAATCTGGCAAGGGTGTCCTGACTGCTCCTTTCAAGCTACTGAATAATCGCCTCGGAGTGATCTTGACGTACACTGTTTATAAGTATGAGCTCCCTGCATATGCGAGGCCACATGAACGCATCCAAGCCGCGATTGGGTAAGGTTTTTAAGTGAGGCCGTGATAGCTGCTATTTCAATGAGAATCATAAACTGATCCCTCCTTTTTGTTCTTTCATGTGCAAACAGCTATTTGGGCGGCATATTTGACATACAAGCACTTGTCGAGAAGTTGCTCAAACAACTCGCGAGCCAGGAATCCATCATGGTGAATGTGTATGATACGACCAACGAGAGCCCGATCAGTATGTACGGTGATGATACTGGGAGTGGCATGTGCCATGTCAGCGTGCTCAACTTTGGTGATCCGTCGAGAAAGCATGAGATGCATTGCAGGTGATTGATTTGTTGCTCCCCCCTTTTATGCGCCCTAATATCGGAAAGTATCCAAACATAATGTTCATGTGATACGTGCTTTGAACTCATCGTGCATGTGATCTGTTTTATCTTTTATCAGGTTTGAAAAAAAGCCACCATGGCCATGGCTGGCGATAACGTCGTCGTTTGGAACTCTTGTGATTGCTTTACTGACTGGTCACATATTTCAAGCTACTGTCCATCGGATTGCTAAAGTTGAAGATGATTTCCACAAGATGAGCGAACTCAAGAAGCGTGCAGAAGATGCAGACGTCGCAAAGTCACAGGTTTTTAGTCTTACATCTCACTTCCTTCTGCTTGCACACATCCTTCTGAGTTAGGATAGACATCTCACTTCATACGTTCTTTTCCGCTTGCAGTTCTTGGCTACTGTTTCACATGAGATCAGAACTCCAATGAATGGTGTTCTAGGTTAGTCCACTGCCTTCGTTTCAAAATAATTGTTGTTTTAGGCTTTGGCATCAACTCTAACTTACTTCTATGAGCATTAATATTTTGGTTTCGCCTTGATGACGGATGTAATTACTTCTATGTGTATTAATTGTCGAGGCTTCTTTTACCAGAATAATCCTAAAATAACATATACTTTTAAATTTTGAAATGGAGGTACTAAAGCATCTTACTAATTGTTATTTTGAGTGCATGGATTCGAATGACTCCCTTCCTTTTCAGGGATGCTCCAAATGCTCATGGATACTGATTTGGACACGACGCAGCAGGACTATGTTAGAACTGCCCAAGCTAGTGGAAAAGCTTTGGTCTCTCTCATCAATGAGGTTCTTGATCAGGCAAAGATTGAGTCTGGTAAACTTGAGCTCGAGACGGTGCCCTTTGATCTTAGAACAGTTTGTGACGACATTTTATCTCTGTTTTGTGGGAAAGCTCAGGAGAAAGGACTGGAGGTAATTAAGAGTATAGTTATGCAGTGCAGTTTTGTTGATTTTTTTTTACAACTCACTAACTTTGTCTCTGCTATTGTTTGTTTTTCCACTGTGATGCTCTACTGGAGCAGTTAGCAGTGTATGTCTCGGATCAAGTTCCACAGATACTTATTGGCGATCCTGGCAGGATAAGACAAATCATTACGAATCTTGTCGGGAACTCCATAAAGGTAAGAAAATCGGTACAATGGACAGCACAAATGGATCTCTTCTATGCATTTGTTTGTTGTCTGACAGCATTTTCTTTCTTTAAAACAGTTCACAGAGAGAGGGCATATATACCTGACAGTTCATGTAGTTGAAGAGGTCATGAGTTGTTTGGAGGTAGAGACAGGAATTCAGAACACAAACACTTTAAGTGGCTATCCAGTAGCCAACAGAAGACGTAGCTGGGAGAGCATTCGGCTTTTCAACAGAGAATTACACTCATCTGAGAAGTCTTTTGCGCCCATCGCATCTGATTCAATAAGCTTGGTTATATCTGTTGAAGATACTGGCGTCGGCATCCCATTTGAAGCCCAATCCCGTGTGTTCACCCCTTTCATGCAGGTAGGTCCATCCATTGCCCGCATCCATGGGGGCACTGGCATTGGATTAAGCATCAGCAAGTGCTTGGTTGGTCTCATGAAGGGAGAAATCGGTTTTGCAAGTAAGCCCCATGTTGGTTCTACTTTCACCTTCACCGCGGTGCTTATGAGGGCACACTGCAAAGGAAATGACATCAAATCATCAGAATTTAAAGGGATCAATGCATTGGTTGTTGATCATAGGCCAGTCCGTGCAAAGGTTACCAAGTATCACTTGCAAAGACTTGGAGTTAAGACCGAACTGACAGCTGAGCTAAATCAGTTCATTTCTAAATTAAACTCTGGATCACTGACTGCAAAGCTAGTGCTAATAGACAAGGAAACCTGGCTTAAGGAATCCCATTGCACGCCTCTTCTGGTTAACAAATTGAGGAATAATGACAAGCCAGACTCTCCTAAGTTATTTCTTTTGGGGAGCTCTGCAAGTTCTCCCAAGGGCGGTTCAGATACATCCAGGGAACATAACTTGAATGTAATAATGAAGCCGCTTCGTGCAAGCATGCTTCAGGTCTCACTACGACGAGCACTAGGTGGGGTCGATAAGGTGCACTGCAGGAATGGAGTAGTTGGCAATTCAACATTGGGCAGCCTTCTTCACAAGAAGCAAATCATTGTTGTCGACGACAATATCGTTAACCTGAAGGTGGCTGCTGGTGCTCTTAAGAAGTATGGTGCCGAAGTTACTTGTGCAGACAGCGGGAAAAAAGCAATCACATTGCTAAAACCCCCGCACAATTTTGATGCTTGTTTCATGGACATACAGATGCCAGAAATGGATGGGTAAGTCTTTTCTGACACTGCTTGTGTTTTACAGTATTGTTTATACTAATTTGGCATTTCTCTTGTGCACGTACGTATCATCTAATGGTTACCTTTTTTTCAGGTTTGAAGCCACTAGAAGGATTAGAGTGATGGAAAGAGATCTAAATGAGCGAATAGAACGTGGAGAGGCGCCACCAGAATGTGCTAGTATTCAGAGGTGGCGAACTCCTATATTGGCGATGACGGCAGATGTTATACAGGCAACACACGAGGAGTGCCTGAAAAGCGAAATGGATGGCTATGTCTCCAAGCCATTTGAAGGGGAGCAGCTGTACAGCGAAGTAGCGCGGTTTTTCCAAAATCATGACCAAGTTGAATAGGAAGGTTTATATGGAATGTAAATTGGTGGAGGATGTTGCCACGCACCGATCACATGCCATGGCACAGAATTTTGTCCAAGATGCTGTGTTCCCAAGAGTAAGCTCTTCTCTGATTACTTATGTTTACCACATCTATCTGTTCTCTTCATGGAAATACTAAATTTGTCTCTAATATCTGATTTTGCTTGGTTCACTTGGCGGTAAAATAAAAATAAGGTGGCAACAACTGTTGGTCCATATCTTGTATACTCACTCTGTTCATTCAGTTTCTAGGCATCTGCTAGATAGGAGGGCATGAAATACGAAAATCTGCCAAGTTGGATTTATTTGAGATATAAAACTGTCTTTAGGTGCATCTTTAGGACACAATTGGATGCTATTCATTTAAGGCACACAACAATTCTCCTCGCCAATTAAAGAAGGGACAATAGTGCTGCTAGACCATTGCTAAGGCCTAGAAAGCTTAAATTTATCTTAGCCACCCTCTTTTTGCTGAAGTTTGTTGGTAGTGGTTCTAAAGAAGTATGATGCTTTCTTAAAGCAAACTCTGATGTTGAGATCTTTAAGATCATTATTATAACTTAATGGGATCGTCCAGGACTAAATTCTATGATTTTTCCTTATTATTCAGGAATGAAGCACAAAAGGTGTCGAGATGGAACCGCCCATGTTCTGATCTGTAGTACACCATCTGACCTAGAGGCAAAATTAACTGCGCAATTACATGAGAACAAGATACATGTGCAGCAAAGGTGCTCAAACAATTTCTTGAAGTCAAGGCGTGTGAAAATGGCAGCTGCATATTCACTAACTGCAGAAGAAGCAGAAGTCGTTCTCGTAGATGCCCTCTGCCTTTGTAATATAAACGTAGGGAGAGAAAATTTTTCCTGTCTTCTTTTTTTTTTCCTCGGGAATTTTACGGTGTACATATTAGGTGTTGGTGATATGTGCAGGCAATTCCTTGGTATATTTGGATGTGTTTTTTTTTTCTGCAAGGTTTGTGGAAGCTGTAAATGACACAATTCAAAGGTGAAGCCTTTGGTTTCTTACATTGACATTTTTGACAAGAATATTGATGCCGTCGGCTCTCGGCTGTTCTTTTGCATGTCCTTATCGCCCTGAAGTTTCTAATTAACTTTCTCCTAATCTCTTATGTAACACCTATCATTATTCCACTGAATGCTGCCTGATGTTCTGGTTTTTTGTGATGTCTTTGTCTGATGAAATGGTTCTTGATGATGTAGTGGATTTGTTTTAATATGTGGCCCGGAGCATTGCGTTGGTACCTAACTGCTGCATTATGTTTTATCATCTCCAAATTGTCCAAAAGTGACGCACTTTCTTGGGGCTAAACTAATGCTAGTGGTTGCAATGGTCTAATCTTTGTTTCTGCCTTGGCATTTCAGTCGTTTTGTGCTTGTCCAGTGCTTACACCATTGGTTCACACCTGCCTAATTTGTTTATGATCCTATGGACAATTACTTATGGCATTCATTTTGTTGTATCCAATGCAATTGGAAGAACCAAATGGATCATCAGAGGCTGAAATAAGCTGCTGGATTGGTACTGCTTTAATTAATGAGGCTACAGGACTACATCAGCATCATATTCTCTTGTGCTTTGATTGGTCTGCATACTGGATCAAACATTAAAGGAGTTCATCCTTCCATGTGCAAAAGATCGGGTACTCTCATTCGCAATAAGCTTCACTTTAAAGATTCACCACACATTCATTACCATATACACAAGGGTAACAAATGCAAAGAGGGTACACCTTTTCTGAATATTGGCCAAGAGTCAGCTTTGCACATGATTTTTCTTATGTACAAAAGGTAAAACACATTTTTTCAGAGCAAGGGCAAGAAGAACCAGTGATGGTACTGGATCATCGATAAATTCCTCTGGTTTTTCAGGATTCGCTACACAGTGAATCGCCAAGGATTTACTGTTCTTCATAAGGCCAACTGCTCGTCAGATCATTTAACAAGGTCGGACATGGCAATACTGGCAAGCTAGTGCATTGCTTTGTTGTTGTGGCTTAGCCAACACATGTGATGACTGCCACTGCCATAAACATGAGATGCTGGAGAAACTTCTACTTTTTCATCATCATCCTGTGATTGGAAAAAGGAACATTTCAGTCTTCTACTTTTCATCATCATCCTGTGATTGGAATAAGGAACATTTCAGTGAGCCAACGTTGAAACTTTGTGTACATTTTACTTGCACAAAATGTTTTCCGTAGAGCGAAGTTTTGCTATAGAACCAAGTATGTTAATTCAAACTTTAATTGAATCATATTGAATGGTTTGCAAGGTTTGTAATCTCACCTTGTTTTGTTTGTGCATTTCGAGCATCCTTCGGTATTGCTGTCTCGCGACAGGACTGTCGATGATCGATGATACCCTTGAAACAGCTTCGTTGAGAGCTGTTTCCACTCTTTGCTTCCGGAAAACCTTGGCTATGTCATCTTCGTCCTCTTCATCGATTGGCATTGCTATTGCCCCAGGATGGAATCCTCGTAAACCAACACCCTTTCGGTACCATCTAAGCATGACCTTCTCAAGGATGCCCACACTTCGAAGTAACTCCTTGTACTTGTTATGTTGTTGATGAGCTCTGACACGCGCCTATCATAAAAGAGGGAGTACTATATCAGCTGTACAAAACCTTCAAAAGACTTCAAACAAATAATGCAACAGAATACATTCTAGCTATTTCTGCAAATGTTACTCACCTGTATCTTGATGACATTTTTGCGTATTTTCAGAAATTCTTTGCGTTTCTTCCAGCACCTGAAGTTCTTCTGGATAGATAACGCGGCTTTCTCAAGCATACCGTGTGAAGCAGCACCTACCTCACGAATGGATATAATGTGGTTACCTCTATTCTGAAGACCTGCTTGTTGTTTCTTCCTGAAGGAAAAAATACGGAAGGCAGTTTGTATGCGCCCAGCAGCTTGAACAGCATATCGCATAGCTCCCAGGGATTCCTTCAGTGCAAGCTGATCATCGCTACCACTTTGTGCATGGGCAGATGTGTCTGATATTCTGCCCACAACTCTTGATATTTGATCTCCAGAAGACCCGTTTTCTTTTGATTCGAGAGAATGAAGATGAGCTATTAGTTCTGCTTCTGAAAGATACGCAGAAAGGCCCTTGAAACCATATGCAGAAGCTACTGAAGCAGGTGTTTTGGCAGCAGGATCTTGTGCTGTTGGGTCTGACAGTGCACCAGCTGCGGCACCTGCATCAAGAAGGAGCACTACCGTCTCTTCCCTGTTGGTTTTTTGTCATGAACAAGACAGGAGAAAATCAGATTAGCAGAAGTTGGCACAAGTAGTCAACTTCTCCAAATTATGCTAGGGTTTACATTTAGCATACAAAGCTTCAAATACCTGCCAAATCGTGCAGCCCAATGTAAAGCAGTCCATCCATTTGCATCACGGTAGTTTACAAGTACACCTGAATTAAGCAGAAGTTTCAAAGCCCAGTTGTACCCCAAGGCAGCAATTGTATGTATAACACCATGGTATTGCCTAGGGAGAAAATGATTCCCTTCACTATTTTGTTCATATTTAGAAAACAGCCACTCTTCAAACTTGTTGTTAAGCAGTACTTCCATGACACAATTTACTGCGGTGTCACGGTTCAGCCGCTCAGATGTCCCCTTCATAATTTCAGATGGGCTAACTTGGAGTCCGCATTCAAGATTTGGGAATGGCAAGCCAAACTTTAAAAATTGCTCAGAAACATGACCATCGAAAAGCAACTGAGCATAGTTAAAAAGCAACAATAGCTCATTGTTGCTTTCAGTAGGCCTCTGATGGAGTTCAGATTCATGTACTTCTCTGCAGGGTTTCCTGTTCTCACAAACCACACTTTTGGTAGGCTTATTATGGAATTCGAATTGTCGTGCTTCACTGCAGGCTTTCTCATTTTCATCAATCAAGTACATTGTCACTTTTCTAGCATCAAGGCATGGAGTATGGCAACGAATGACACCTTGCTGAACAATTTCTGCATGTACCTTAACATCGCCAAATACTATTGCCCATGAACCATGAGAGGGATCACGAAGGAAGTCTCCTGCAATGATAACCTGCATTACATTTTTTATAGATCTCCAATTAATTTCTGTAGCCTGCAATACCACTGGCAGATTGTCTCAAAACAAGATTAACCAAATGGACAAGACTTCTGTCATTGTGGCAATATATGAACTCGAATTTCATGAATGCTCATAATGTATATATAGTCTTAAATGCCACATGAAGAAGGTAAGATGCATAGCTTAATCTAGAATGTTAATGTCTACCATCATATGGTACCTTTGTACTTTCAGAACAATAGGACCATTCTGGGGAAACCTCACGAATATTGAACCATTGGTTTTCAGTCACTATCATAGATGCTGAATGCAGAATTGCTTCAATCTGATCCTCCTCCAACCAAGTGTCTAAGCAAGAAGACATTCATGCAAAAATTTACATATTTAGATAGATGACCACTGTATCTAAAATAGTAATTGTCAATGGAAGAATTGGAATGAGCGGCATTATTGCACCTGAATTTTTCAGCACATCAATAGTGCTGGAAAAAGTGAGTCCGGTTTCTTCAGGATGATTTTCTTTGCTGAACTCCAGTCCACTAAAAACATCTGCAAGATTTCTACAAGTGCCTGGTTCTTCATTCTGAATCCCATACACAGTGATAGGTTCACTGTTTGATGGAATATCTTTGGCATCGACATCATGATCTTCCCTATCTTCCAGACTCAGCTGCACCTTAAGTTTTCGCAGTGCTGCCTGATTACAATGTTGAACCCAATCAGGTTGACTAACGCTATTTGTTTCGTTGTTTATGGCCATAATCTGGGAACTAACTTCTTCCGCAGATCCTGGACTGCATGAATTAAGACATGGGGCAAATAGCTCGCTAGTCAATCCGGGTGAACTTTGAGCCTCAGCTCTGCTACCACTGCCATTCTGATTGGATGTTGATGAATCATTCAGTGCTGATACTGAAATGCTGCCCTGATAAGCAATCAACAAATAAAGGTGTGGCCCATGAGATGCCAAAATTTAATTGGGGTGCCTCCAATCACAACAACAACATTACATGTGCTAGCCTGGTACGCGACTAATTGAGTTAATTGGTGAGAGAGTACACACTGTCAAATTCAAATCACAGGTGCTTGGTGCTGGTGATTAAATAATCTGATATGTTCAAAGATATATCCAAGTCCAGTTTTGGCCTGTCAAATTGCTGACAGCTGAAGTGGATACATATCTGTGCCTAGTAAAGCGAAGTAATTGGTGATCCACCATGAATTGCAGATGCACATTAATAAAAGGAATGCAAAACAAGGAGGCTGACCTCTTGAACATCTCTGTAGTGGACAAAAACTATGTGATCATAAGCCCTGCAAAGACAAATTGCTCATTATGGTGTAAGTTCAGCCTGGCGAAAAATTATGGTGTAAGTTGGTTTAAGTATTATCCAACAGTATTTAATAAAACAAAAATGTCATAGAACATAACGAACAGCAGAAATATTTTTTCATTTTTGTTAGAACTCATCGTTTAGGACAAGGAACAAGACCAACAGTGTATCAAATTCATTAGTTTAGGAAATGCAGCGCCAGGAATGGAACGCAAAGATGATTTCTTACAGCATTTTGCAACATCAGAAAATGTCTACAATCCTTGCAGAATACCGAATAGTACAAATTATAATATATCTAGAAGAAAATGTTTTTTTAGAGAATCCATAGGAAAGGGTGCAGTCTCTCAAGAATGTGATTCAAGTAACACAAATACATGGAGATCTCAACATAGATAGCTTGTAAACAAGACTTGCTCCAAAAAAAAAAAAGCGCTATGCGTAGCGTGATATAAGTTCCTCCATGAGTAACATGCGCATGGCCAACAAATTTTTGTTATTGGTTGTGCTCTAAGAAAAAAACAGCTATATTTTACAAAAAGTATGGAACATGACAGAATTCCATGTAAAACCTTTTGAAAATTGTAAAAGGATGGCATAGTATGTATAAAATACTTTCTTGCGCAAATAAAAATAGTTCTTACGGATCAAGCATCCAATATATACGCCTCTGAAATGTAGAGTTTTTGTCTGCGTGTGCATAGTAGCAATTCAGTGCATCAACATTATCAACCTGAAATTTCCAGTGTTAAATGAGAAAAACATATTAATTATATGCCATAATGCTGATTGCCGGTTGCTATCCACTTTATCTGGTTCAGTCCTAACAGCAAACAGTCATAATAGACATTGACCTATTGTCTTGCCACAGAGACGATCCCTTTGACTTTGAGCATACTATGAATTAGAAACATTTTTTTTTCTTTTGACTACTTGTTGGCTTAAATACCAATTTGATTACTTCAGAAAAATCTTTTACCTACATCATAACATGACTGACTGTTCAACAAAACATGAGTGTGCAAAGCAAACCTTAAGGCGCTCATGGGCTTCAGCAATAGTCTTCCCGTTCTTCTTTTTTCGCCATTCATACCCATCATTTCTGAAGTACCGAAGAACTCTACGGTTGAAAAGAAACCAAGCACCACCTGCAGTTCCAGAATCGACTCGGTAAAGGGGTATTCAGGGCTAAAACGAAGTAAGTGCAAGCTTGAAACAAGTATCTCAGAAGCTAAACCCAAAGAACTTTATTACTCGGTGGCTTATGAGGAGTCTTATGTGTGATGATGAACCGATCATGATTCTGCAATATCTGCAGAACCTCTTTAGGCTTTAACCACCGCGATTTTACTTCCTGGTGTAGCCTGTGTGTATCAAATCCTGAGAAGGTAAAACAAAGAGCAACAATCTTTACTACTCGGAGATATCGAAGGCATTCACAGCATATGACAATGACTCAAGGATCATAATATAAAGCATTCACTGAATCATCGACCATACCCAAAAAAAAAAAACAAACATTAAATATGAACTGATTCCCTATGCAGCACCAACAAATTGATGCACCTACAACTACTCTACAGCGACTGAGTACCTAACAAGAAATTCACAGTCATCTCCCGCTATAGAAATCAAGCAATTTGACGAATTTCATCGACCTTAAACCCCCTGTCCTCCCCCTTTCCAAGTCTCCCCTTGAATCAAATCGTTCATTCAACAGTAATCGCACTAACTTGTAAGAACATGAACTACGAAAGCAGCAGTACATTCCAAACTAATAGTCCTAACAATTTACCAAGAAAATATGGACCATTTGCGCCTTCTTGATTTTCCCCCAAACCCTAACCCACCAGCCCGGTTACTCAGAACCAAACTTAGCTGCAAGAATCACATATAAGCAACGAAAGATTGCAAGTATGGATCGAGGCACCCAAGAACCAGCCCTTACCTTGCTGCTGCTGCATCTCGCTCGCCCGGTTAGCTCGCTCCCCGGAAGAACGGATCCAAATAAGCAAGAACCCGTGCGACTATCGCTGTCAATGGCCGAGTCGCCGAATGGTGAGTCGCTGACGATTGATCCAAAGCGGCGGGGGAGAGACGTCGAGCTTGGAGGAGTGACGAACGCGTGTGGGGAAAGTGAGTGGCATTTTCGTCAGAAAACCGCAGCGACACAGTAGAGAGCAGTTAGTTGAACTTCTTTTTTAGTACTAGTACTAAATACACACAATTTTTTAGTACTAATTTAAGCCGACATCATTAGTAGAGAATACTCACACATGTTCCTCTCATAACAATAAAATAGTGGAGTAAAGCAGAACAATAATGTATAGTGGATGCAGAGTGCTCCAGGCCAAAAAGGGCAGTGTTGATGGTAATGCAGATGCTTTAATAAACGGGACATTAACTTTATACTACTTCTAATATGTACAACTAATTATTTATCACTCAGTGTCTATAACACATAGAATCTCACGTGTCTATAATACATAGCTCCAGTGGTAAATAATTTATCACCACTTATAAGAGTGGTAAATAGTTAATTATTTCTCAATAAACTTCCAAGTGTGTACTCGATTAGGATACGACCATTCTCTATCTGAGAAGGGAGGAAGAGCATGTGTGTTTCCTGCACTCCTCCTGCTATAAATTAATTATATTATTGGGAAAATTTGAACCATACCATTATAATTTTGCAAAATTTGAGATATATCATCCTGACCCACATGTCATTGACTTATGTGGGTCCTACATGTCATTGAGATACCGATGTTATATCTCAAACTTTGTAAAATTGTTGCAGTTCTTGAGCCAAGTAATGAAATACAGTTTATATAAACCATGATAGTGTATACCATCTCTTAATTGTAATATATACTTATAAGAGTTCTCGTATAAAAATGTAAGGCTTATTTTTAAGGCTACTTATGATGCGTATGTTTTTTTTTAATTACTATTTTATGGCTTGTTTGACAAATGGATTACGTGAGGTAGGATTAGAAAATAATAGAAACGAATAGATGGTTAGGATTAAATGAGGTGAAATGAATATATGGCTAGCATTAAATCTTGCCCTTATGTAGTTAGGATATCTTTCCTCAAACTCATTTGCCAACAAACATTCAATACCCCTACCTTTTATAGGTTACAAATATATGCGAGCATTGAAACATTAATTATTGGTATGTTAGTAATACCTATATGCCTTACATTTTTATATAAACAATTTTGATTCAGGTACTGAGGTCTTGTTTAGTTGGGAAAAAATTTTAGGTTTGGTCGTCACATCAGATATATGGACACACATTAAAAGTATACTCTCTCCATCCACAAAAGTTACACATATTACTTTTGACACCAAGACTAAAAAGAAATTAAATCACCTTGGATGTTACAAAATCAAGGAGTAAATGCAAGCATGCAACCAATGAGTATTTAGATGACTTCTTGGGTTCTAATAAAACATTTAATTTATCTCTTCATTCAAGTCTTGAACGTATAAAGACTACAAATAGAAACAACTTATTTGGAAAAACTCAAATGTGAAATAGGTGTAACTTTTGTGGATGGAGAGAGTATTAAACGTAGTCTAATAACAAAACAAATTACATATTCCACCAGGAAACTGCGAGACAGATTTATTAAGCCTAATTAATCCGTCATTAGCAAATATTTACTGTAGCACCATATTATCAAATCATGGTACAATTAGGCTTAAAAGATTCGTCTCGCAATTTATACGCAAACTGTATAGTTGGTTTTTTTTCATATTTAATACTCTATACATGTGTCTTAACATTCGATATGATGGGTTAAAAGTTTTTATTTTGGAAACTAAACAAGGTCTGAAAACATAGTCGAGCAAGCACAAGTTCACACATGTCATGATGTTGTGGTTCCACATGCACGTGTGAGCGCCCTCCCTGACAAGGCATCATCGGAAGAATTTCTAGCCGTAATCACTCTTTTCAATAATTTAGCCCTTGAAAAGGACTAGCCTTTTGTTTTTGCCTCCTTTAATTTGTTACGTATATTAAGTGTAACCTACCACATCCTTTGGATTCGTTTGGACAAAAAGAGGGGGCACTAGAATCATATCCATTCAAAAAAAAACATAATGTTTTTGGGACAATCTAATTTGGACTTGTATTTGGTGTTGTTTGACGCTGTCGGTGTGTGAGTGATGGTATACTTTTTTTTATTTTCCTGGTTATAGTGTCATAGGGTTGTAATCTTTTTTTATGCTCTATCCATATAAGCTTCGTAAAAAAAAGAAGAGGATTTTCGTGTTTCTTATACTGATATATTTTCTAGAACTTCTTAAGAAACTAAAACATATGTTGATTATGTTCCACGAGAAAAACAATTGGTTATACAACTACGCGCATTTTTGTTCTTCGAACAAACTGGCTAATGAATCTTCATAAGCTTTTACTGGCATCTCTCTCTCTCTCTCTATCTCTCTAGCGAATATTGGTATCAGGCAGTTAATGACCATGCATCATCGTCCTCGTTGTTGTCGTTGTCACAGTGTCTGAACTTCAGAGTTGCAGTGGTCCAACAATAATAAATCCATGATGACCAAAAAAAAACTGGAGCTTTGCAGCATATTCATTCTGCTACAAACAAAAATTATGAAAATTCAAAGCAGACCAGCAGTAATGCTTGACAGCCTCTGTCTGAATCCGTGAATCGTACTACGGAGTAGAACACGAGCTATTCCAATTCAAACGGTTCTTATATGATTAGTGCTCGCTCAGGACTGTAAAAATACTCCGATCGATTGGTTTTCAGAACTTCAGAAGGCAGCCATCTCGGTGCTGAATTACCAAGCAGGTTACATTACTCCTAGTACTAATTAACTTTGCATGCCTCTGAAGTCTGAAGCAGATTAATTTTACTGTTAATTACCAGCTTCGTTTTTGTCTTCCAGTATGGTACGGTATTAACTTTGTTTTGTCTTCGTTTTGCAGATTAACTTTGTAAGCCTCTGAGGCCATTCCCAACCCAATAACTAAGATGGTGTCTATAGCATTAAATAAGCTGCTGTCACATAGAATAAAAAATGATGTGGCAAGTAAATAAATGAGGAATGAGAAGGAAACCATGTCTTTACACAACATCCAAGATATCATGTGAGATAAGTAGTATTAAATTTAAGTATGGAATAATGGTGTTTGTATTGAAAGAGTAGTGTCTAGTACTAGTTTCTTGATGATGTGGAGTTTATAGAAATTATGTCTATTACTCTAGTGTCTTGGGTTGGAAATGGCCTTGGGTTGGAAATGGCCTGAAGCAGATTAACTTTGCATGCCTCTGAAGCCGACTAACTTTGCATGCCTCTGCGCTGCTTACAATTACAGGTCAGCAGCTATAAGTTGGTACACTTGACTGGGAGCAATCATGCATATATAATCAAACAGTGAGAGACCACAATATACATATGTATAGTAATGGTAGTACGGTTGGTAGGAGGACAGATTAAAAACCTAGTACTCCTACCTGCAAAGTGTATCAGTATATATATGCAATGTCGGAGCCAAAAATTACTAAAGCCCACGGTTAAAATAGTAGAGTGTTGGTTTTCCATAAAAATTACATGGTGTTTTAACAAAATTTAAACATGATTTTAGAGGCAAAGCCTACAGCGATAAAGCCACCGCCCAACTACCACGGGCAGCTGCCCGGGCTCATTGTCAAACGTTCTCACTGTACCTGTAGTTGTTGAAAGGTTGACCACAGAAATTTTAGCTGTTGAGTTTTCTCCGGGCTTAAAAATCTTTCTGGCTCCGCTACTGCTCCAGCTCCTGAGTCATATGTACAGTTGGCAGTACAGCCATCGCTACGGACACTAGATCTCTGACAGGCAGCAAGCATGTCTGTTCGATCCATTCATGATATACCCACCCATGCACACACGCTTAACGCATCATTCAGAACTCACGTACCGAGTGTGTCTGGAGAAGACCTCGGATTGGTCGATCTCGATCGGACCCCGCATTTAGGGCGTTTGTGAAAAGAAAATTTGGTGTCACATTGAATGTATGACCGGACGTCGAAAGAGTTTTTCGAACACGAATAAAAAAACTAATTTCATAACTCGCCTGTAAACCGCGAGACAAATCTTTTAAGCCTAATTAATCTATCATTAGCACATATGGCTAATCATAGACTAATTAGGCTTAAAAGATTCGTCTCACGATTTCTCTCTAATTGTGCAATTAGTTTTTTTAATCTACATTTAATGCTCTATGCATGTGTCTAAAGATTCGATGTGATGTTTTTGGGGAAAAAAATTTAGAGAAGTAAACCAGGCCTTAATTACGCACGGCATTAAACTCTCCATCCTGCCATGTCGACAATTATTCGACGAGATCCATGGCCGCGCCGGCGTCGAACTCGCCGGACGACGACGACCAGCCAGCTCCGATCTGCATATGCATGATGCGCCCAATGAATGAATGAATCATGAATGCCACCGGCGGCAATGGCGCCGGTCACACAACTTAACGCCTTTCCAACGAATCGATCAGATCAATCATATACATTTCTGTGCATTTACATGAAACATCTGTACTTGAATAGCTGCTGCAAATTGTTACTACCAACACCAGTTATTATAGGCCTCGTTCCATTGTTTTTGCCAGAAGGGCTTTGAATTTGCAGACGGACACATGGTGTGTTGTCAAACGAGCAAACAGCAAAAGAATTCACACTGTCCCAACACATAGTACAGAGCATTTGCTTCATTGTACAGTGGCGATACAAGCTGAATACCAGACATTTTTTTAGCCACCGGAAAATTTCGTCATTATATGTAGGCGGCCATCCGCTGCCGTGAGATTATTACAGATTTTTTTCCCCACAAGAATTAATTTACACACCAATCTGCTCAAATTTGATTCTGTAACATTTCGTATCATCATCATCACAAGATGAAAGCCTCATCTGCATCTGCATCTGCAACTGCAAAGCTGCAAGCCTAGCCTGCTCTCTTCAGGTAAGCCATCACGCCAAGGCCTGCAACAAGAGCTGCTCCTGCAGCCACAGCGCTGTAGGCTGAAGCCCACGCATCCTTTCCAGCGTACTCGAAGTCTGAAGTGCCACCACCGCCTCTCTTCCGGCGACCAACACCGGCGTAATCCAAGTGCAACTTCAAGCTCTGAAAGATGGGCTCAGAGATGAGCACCGTTTGGCTGGCAGGGGAGGGGAAAAGAACTACTATCTTAAACTGAAAGAGAATTACCTTCCAACCGATTTGCCTTGCATGGTCCACAGCAGCTACAAGGTCACTGTCCGATGAAAGTATGACCTTATCATGATCCTCATCTTCATACTGCCACATGGTGTAACGAAAGAAAAGGAAGCCTTAGAGAATTATCATACTTTCTTTTCGAGGAAGGGAGTTATCATACTGGTACTGCCTGTGTGGGTACATGTTGAGGAGGGAGCTGAGTCCTTACCAAAATTTGTGGTAGGTTTTTTCTATCGATGTCATCGCCAAGCCTCTGTATAATGCTGGTTATCAACTCTGTCAAGCTGCTCGTTTCTGAAGTTTGAAGCATATCACACATGAAACCAAGGATACAATATAAATAATTAGAAATACAACAAAAGGAAGGGCAGAAAGAACATTGATAACACAATTCCCTGTTGGCATGAAACTAAGATGCATACCGCAGTTAAATCTGTGCATCCTGCCTTGTTTGTCTTGAATCTTGAACCCGAATGTGTTGGACAAACCAGAAGCCGGATAAAAAGCTGATCTTCCTACATCTGTTGCCTCAGACGCCACTTTAGTTGATCCTTCACTGATAATATGCCAAGTGAATTATAAATCATGACAGAACCATGCCATCAGATTATCAAAATGATAAGATATAAGCAAAGATACTAACCTTCTGGAGTCATCATCATCATCAAGAGGTCCAATGGACATTGCTGAATCCCAAAATCTCTGCATCATAGCTGATGTCGCCTCAGATCCAGATCCCGCGCTGTTTCCAACCTGCATACAGCATGATACTCAATCCATCTTAATAGAATGAAAGCAAAAGACATGTAATAATGACAGGTTCCACATCGTGATGCATTCTCTCAGCATTTTACAATGCATGCTGACAAAGTGAGTATTGTGTAAGACTCTATGCACAAGGACACAGAGAAAATATATCAAGCAGCTGGAACTTTTCACTTACAGTTGCAATTGCAGCATGGGTTATGTGAAGGACATCAACTACAGTTACAACATTTCCATCTGGATATAGACAACACATGTCAACAACTTAGTAGACCTCCAATAAATAAATTAGATATAATCCATTGCACTACATGGACATACCCTTGTCTAAGACAGGCAAATGTAAAAACTTTCCGTCGTGCATTGTATGGAGGGCATCAAGGATTGGAGTGTCAACCGTGGCACATTCAGGAGTCTGGGTCATGACCTGTAGAAAGGAGTTTCAAGCATGATGCCATGATAGTTAAAGAGATTAAGAAAAACATAGCAGACATTCCATGTTAAGACTTCCTTACCTTCTCAACAGTAGTAGATTCAGGTGGGAGATTCTGGGCTATAACACGCATCAAAATATCTCTAGAGCTGATGTAAGAAAGATAGCAGATGTTAGTTCAACAGTCAAAATGGTATAATTAAACTGAGAAGAGATACTCACGTCAGAATCCCCCCAGGCTTGTTTTCAATTGCTACAACCGCTGAACTTACTTTAACTTCAAGCATCTTTTTTGATGCCGTCAACACTGTGTCAGTTGGTGCAACAGTCACCACTCTAAGAAGTTCGTCAGCAATAAGTCAGTTGTTCAACAATGGCACTTAAATTCCTGAAATGCTGGAAAAGCCTAAAACTTGAAAAAGGAATGGATATTACCTACTTTGAATTCTCAGAAATAATGGTAGATAGTGATGGCCTAAACATCCGCTCTCGAAGAGTCTCAATAAAAGTATTAGGACCTGCAAAGTAAATGGAGAAAGTGTTAATAATGCATGCTAGAAAAAGCCTAAAACTTCAGGCAGTAAAATTTATCATAGAAGTAACCAATACATGACAATATAAGAAGCAGGTGGAACATAACAGAATGTCTTTTTAAAACAGGCAGAATCAGGAGGAAAAGGACAATGTGATCAAGTACAGACCAGACACAGAAGCTCCCCAGTGCTTCTCTACACCCTCAACAGCAGCAGCAATGGCTTTTCCTTTCTCGGCTGCCCTTTCCATTCGCGCAATAGCATCATACAGGCACTTGGCTATGTCGAGCAGTGCAATGACTTCACCGTTCTCCACGACAGGTAAATGTCTGAACTTACCTGGAATGAAGTGATACATTCTCAGGAAAATCAAGAGAAGTGCAAACAAGGGACCAGAGATAGTGTTTGGGACTTCACCCACCTTGCACCATCTTCTGCAATGCCTCGACCGCGAGTGTGTCAGACAGAACAAAGAGAGGATTTCTTGTCATGACCTTTGAAACAGGTGTCTCTTCTAGCTTCAATTCGCGAGCAATTACTCTTGTGGTTATGTCCTGATTGGAGGTTAGCAAAAGAGTGAGAAATGAATAATTTTCCAATTCAACACCTATTGAGGACATACATCAAAGAAAATCCTCATCACCTTGTCAGTAAGGATCCCGCACAGCAAAGCATTGGAGTCGGTTAGCAACACAGCGTCCACCCTGCGTGCAGCCATCCTCCGACAAGCCTCGTAGACGGTTGTGTGATCCGGAATCGTCAGTGCCTTGGACAATCTTAACCTCTTCACGGTCCTCTCCCCGGTCATCGACCTGAGGCAAATACTCTTCAGTTGCAATGCTGCCCGCTAGCATTTCGGTTTTACTCACTTCGCATCAATGCACTATTAACCGGTTATGCATGTCATATTGAAGACAAGCTTGCTTGTAAATTGTAAATGAAGTTATCTGCGTTACCGAATTAAAATTCAACAAACTACTAGTAGCATTCATACATCATTATAACAGATTAATTGGATTTGTATTCTTCAGTTTTCTAGTTCGTAGTGCTACTGTGTCGTAATCTTTTTTGTTATTCCATCAGATCAAATCTAGCCTAGGTTACAAACAAAGCGACACCAAATAAAAGTATCCCCCCTAAAAGGCCTAACTATCAACCCCAAGGCAACGCCTGAATCCCACGCTTCTCCGCCACCTACAGCATCTCCCAATCCAAGAGAAGTAATACTACCAAAAGAAAAAAAAGAAAAACAGAAAGGGCGAGGCGGGGAGTCCGTACTGCTGCGAGGCGCGGGAGATGGAAGCGGAGGACCTCCTGCCGGCGGCGGCAGCGGCGGCGTCGTGGTGGCCGTTCTCCGTGGGCCCGGCCCTCCTCCTGGATCCGGTCGACGAGGACACGCTCCTCCGCGAGCTGTGCGCGCCTCCCACGCCGCCATCCATCTCCCACCCGCCGAAGGCAATCGACCGACCTCCGATCGATCGGCCCCCGCCGCCGTGATCCGGCGAGGTCGCTGCGGCGGCGGCGAGCGCTCCCCTCGATCCGGGAGCTCCGAGTAGATGGCGGAGGAGGCGACCGGAGGCTGCGGGCTCGCGGCTGAATTTTTTTTTTCCTTTTAGCCAATGGGGAATTTCCCTTTTTCTTTTCTTTTTTTTTTCAGCTCGCTTTTTTGGATGAAAAAAGATGAATTAATTTGGAGCTTCCGTTTCGATGCGCGCAAAAAACAATCGGATTCGGAGGCATCCGCTACGTGCACCCGAGGAAACGTACACGTGGGGTTCTGCCGGTGGGCCCCGATGGAGATGTGAGGTGGACAAGCAATGGGCGGGTGCCACGTGGCAGATGGGTAGTTTTGGACGGTATCCCCCTCTGCTAGTACACTGTTGGGTTCCTTTGCTTGTGTCGGAATCTTTTGGCGGTTGCCGTTGCTTTATTGCTCTGAGCAAGAATATTCCCTTACGTGCAGTTTAGCAAGATTTATTAGGATTGTTTTTTAGCCCTTGGAAATTTTTAGACGAATTTTACTAAATTTTTCAAAGTTGTCGTTAATTTATTGTGCAATAGTACATGTTAAAAAAGCAAGAGTTTTGTTTTTATTTTGTACTAGAATTTTTTGAAGAATTCTTCCGATTTTTCTCGTATGCCTAATGAGACTCGACCTCTCTATTCAGATAAGTAAGAGGGTTACAATCAATTTATTTTGGAATAAATTTTGAACTTAGAAATCGATGGAGGATGTATTATTCTATGTATAATGCTCGAGGTGGTGCCGGTCTAACTCAAACATAAGACGACAATAAATTCTACGGAGTACATAATACGGAATAAATTTGTCTAGCTTTAATTTGTTGCACTTGAAATATAGATGTTTACCAAAAGATATTGGCACCGTGCCGTGTAATTAGACTTTTGTTGCATACAGTCAGGGCCAGCCCTGAGAGGGGGGGGGGGGGGGGCGAGCGGTGCGGCCGCTCTGGCCCCCAACTCGGAGGGGCCCCACCCCGCCCCCTGCCCTGCAGGCCTGCGTCTAGCGTGAACAGATCACAAAATAGAAACCGCCGCGTCGCTAGCCAGCGAGATTACGTCGCCGCCCATGTCTCCTCTAACCTCTCCTCACACGGGCGTGATCAATAGGCAATTCTAGGGCAGCCTGCATCAGCGAATCGTTGGCAGCAGGGGCGGAACTGGGCCTAGGGCAACTTGGGCCTGGGCCCTACTCATGGAAAAAAAATTAGTACCTATACCTTATGATTTTTCCATACATTCTTGGCCCAACCCCACTCGTATGTAGGCCGGCCCTACACTCGGCCTTCCAAAAAAGGACGGCGTGCCTCCACTCTTCTTCTCCACCGAACAGCCCACGAAGCTAATTAGCCCACTAACCAGTGAAAACCCTAGCCATTGAATCGTTTCTTGGTCTCTCAGACTCTCTCCGACTCTCCCTGACTCCCTGCAAGCGGCGCGGGCACGGCGGCGCTGGGCGCTCGATAGGGTGGCGGCCGCGGGGCGGGGCGGCGCGAGGCGGCGTGCGGTGCGGCGGCGCGAGGCGGTGGCGACGGCTTGCGGGTGTGCAGCGCAGCGGCGGGGTCACAGGGGTGCGGCTGCGCGAGGCGGCGGCGGTGGGCAGGCGTGCGGGCCGTGCGGCGGCGACGAACGGCGTGCGGCGTCGGCTTGCGGTTGTGCGGGAGTCAGGGAGTGGAAGGTCAGTATTTTTTTTGTTGTCTTTCTTCTTCCTTTCTCACTTCTCAAATCTCAAACCTAGCTTTTGTACATCACATTACTCGGTTAGATTTGGTTTGAATTTGTAGACAAAGAGAAGTAGGACAAAAAAAATCATTCTATGCGTCCGAAGAAAATCATTCAAAAAGCATGGTTCAAAAACATGGCAAGTTTTAGCCTTTAATTTGGGCCCTAGGCGTCCGAAGATCCTGGTTCCGCCACTGGTTGGCGGCAAGCTGCCGTGCCATCGTCAACGCAATTCCGGCGCCAACCGCTGTTCCGCAGGACCACACGAGGTGCAGGCTGCAGCCGCTGCTTTCTTCTTGCTTCTGCTTGCCACCGTTCAGGTGAGTCCGTGAGTGCAATATGCCAACACCATTGCTAATTTGCTTGAAAAGATGAAAATTTGTAACAGTATGTCTCCATATGTAATCTCATAGGTTGGCTTTCAACGAAGCTGCATTAGTACGTGTTTTCGACTCAGTTACCGTCGTAGGATCGAGATGTCGACTAGAGGAGGGGTGAATAGGCGATTTAAAACTAAAGGACACATAATCAAAACTAACCTAAGTTGCTAGGCTTGGTGAGGGGCAACTCTAACTAAGCAACTAAGTTATGTTTTGCAAACCTAGGGTGATAGTGGCTCAATTATATCTCTAGGAAAGTAAATCACACTCCTATGTCAATATTTAGTAATCCTAGGGTGATATGATCTCAAGTTTGTCTCTAGAAATGTAAATTGCACAAATATAAATGCGACAATCAAATGAGACAAGAAGACAAGAGATTTTTCACCGAGGTTCGGAAACTCGCCGATTTCCTACTCCCCATTGAGGCGAGCCCAACTCCACCGCTCAACCACGAAGCCACCGCACGCCCCCTTCGTCAAGGGGTGGGCAAGGCGGGAGCCGGCCCACGAAAAGGACTACCCAAGCCTCGATCACTAGGGTAGTTTTTCCTTCACTCTGAAGGTGGTGAACTCCAAACCACTCACAAACCGGCGCCGGGCCTCCTCCACAATCTTCTCGGAGAGGTCACCGGGCAACTCCTCCACAAGCCGTCTAGGAGGCGGCAACCTCCAAGAGTAACAAGCAATGACCCGGCGTGGAGATGATCAATCAAGTGCCACACTAGCTCTACAAATGGAAGCAATGCACTTGACTCTTGGCTAATCAACTCTCTAACACACTAGATGGATGAACACAAAGCTCAAGTGGGTGTGAGAGAGGTGCAAGGGGTGTATGCAATTGAATTGGGTGCCAAGTGAGCCCCCTTGCTGCTAGAGGGGGAGTATTTATACTCCCACCAATCAAAACTAGCCGTTGGGGGCGAAATCCCCCAACTCTGTGCTCTGCCGGTCTGACCGGAGGTTTGTGGCCGGTCAGACCGTGCTACTCTGCAACGGCTAGAAAACTAGCCGTTGTAGTGCTGTCAGATGGCCCCATCGGCCTGGCCGGTCAGACCGGAGTTGAGTGGGCGGTCAGACCGGCATCGGCTCGGTCAGACCACCATCGGCTCGGTCTGACCGAATACGGCTCCGTCGGCTCTGTATCAGCCACCCCGAGCAGCACCATCCAGGCCTTCAGGGGGCCGGTCTGACCGCGCATGTGCCGCCGGTCAGACCGCCGTTGTGGTGCCGGTCAGACCGGCCAGGGCACGCCGGTCAGACCACTACTGTGGCGCCGGTCTGACCGCCCCTGGTCAGGCCGAGCCCAGTGAAAGGCAAAATGATTTTGTGCGTGTGTGATGAAAAAGTGAGTACAAGTGAAAATGCAATGACCTAATGTGGCAATTTAATCATCTCTTTGCTAGGTCATTACCCCCCTTGATAGTACGGCGAAACTAACAAATAAACTAGCAAATTTGATCGCCCTTTACCTCGATCAATTTTAAAATTAAAACACTAGTTTTACCGTTTTCTTTTCTTCGCTTCGCGCCATCAAATTTTAATCCATCGATAGTCATTCATGCGCACACATGACGTGGACCTAACTTAGAATATTATCTCAATAGCAACGGTTAGTCCACAATTAGCGCTTATTAATTACCAAAATTAACAACGGGGGCCTAGATGCTTCAACCGTGCGCATCTAGATGCTTGTGATCAACTAATTGGTAAGAATTTAAATTTAAATTTGTAATATTGTAGTGAAATTCATAAGTTAAACCTTTTATTTTTTCAATTATCAGGCCATTTCGTGGAGAAGAAATTGTTGGATGAAATTGATATTAATACTATTATCAATGACTTCGCATCTAGAAATGGCAGAAGAAAGTTTTAAGGTAATATGTACAATGTTTTCTACCTAAATATTATTTCTAAATTTTCTATGAAAATTACTCGTATATATAAAGCATACGTTTGTATTGATTATTATTATATAGTACGTTAAGGGCCCCTATATTTAGTTTTGCACCGGGACCCTGAAAAGTCAGGACCGGCCCTGCATACTGTAGGTTGTTAGGCTATTAAGTGTAAATTGTCACGGAAACGTATTTATTGCGGTTGTGGAATCATGCACAAGTGTGCTAATCAAAATTTAAAATGTTGGAATAATACATCCATATTTATGCTTCAACATGAAACAATGATGTTACGTGGACTAATTTCTGGTCTCTATGTGTTGAACATGTATCAAGAATACACACTCGAGAATCCGTTATCACTTCCATAATCTGCAAATATAAGCATTCGAAGCATTTAAAGTTTGTGGATAAATATAATAATTCCTAGAGAACCACAAGCCCCACCTCTCATTTATTTTTTCCCCATCTTATCCTTAAACAGCCCTCATTTAATGAGAAGCATCAAAGTCCTCTATCCTTAAGGATTTTAAGCATTCAAACATATTTTATAAATTTAAGTTAGAAAATTATTTTAAAAATCAAGGTTCAAATGAAATGACCAGACTCTCCAGACGGTGGGTGTGAATTAGTTGCCTACTTGCGAAAATATGTTCTTAGACAAAGCATTTTTTTTTTAAAAAAAAAGCTTAATTCTTGAAAATGGATTGCCAAATCGAAATGTTTCTTATTATCAAAATCCTCCTGAAGCCAGCGTGGAGCTGCTTTTGTGGATTGACAGATGTTTGAGATATGATGTTTTAAAACTTCATGTAATAGTTCTATATAAATTTTATATTTCATTTGTATATCAAGATCCAAACACACAATCCGCTCTAAATATCTAACTCTTCGAAAGAAACAGGATTGTGAAAAAAAAAAAGCGCATTGCGCAATTTCTACAAGGCCTGGGCCTGTTGGGCTTCAAAAGTGCGGAGTCTGCTGGGTGTACTACTGTGTGTATGGGCCGAATATTTTGAAGTTCACAAATAAAATTTCGAAGCGTGTGTGCAACAAACTTTCATCATCTTTTGGCAACACACAAAAAGGAAAAGGTAAAATGCCAGCAGCATCGAACTCCGAAATTAACCAGCAGCCAGATTCGCGTGAATTGAGATCCATTGCAGTTGCTATTGTGACTGTATAATAGCAACTGCACACAATCTCAGCCCTCTATTTGTTGATCCAATGGTCCAAACTGCATACAATTTCAGCCCTCTTATCGAGTGAACAAATCGTTCTCCGTCCCATCTATATTTTAAAGTTGCGTCTGCCGCTGTTATGTAAATACACACAGACTGAAACAAACGGTAATTTTAATTTCTCTTCACCAAGAACTATACAATATACGCATGCACATCCTGTTCCTGCTTAATGCTACTCGCAAGAACTGACCAAACAAGCAGGCAGAACGGGAAGAAGAAGAAGTTCAAGTAATTAAGTAATTAGGCGGCGTAAACGTGGACGCCGATGGCGACGACGAAGATGGTGAGGAGGCAGAAGAAGATGACGGCGTGGACGAGGATGGCGATGGCGCTGGTTGCCATGTTGCCGAACTCCACCACCCTCGCCCTCGCCGGCAGCTGGAACAGCAGCCCCGGCGACAGCACCACGAACAGGATCACCGCCACGATGATCGGCCCCCAGTCCGTGCTCGCCGCCGGCGGCGCCATAGACGATGCTCAGCCTCAATCGATCTCAACTAAAACCTACTCGATCTCGACCTCTGCTGGTGTATGTACAATCTATGCCTCGCTATAGCTGATCTCTGTATGATTATATCGCATGTACATTGGAATTGGGTATGCAGTATATGTGTGCAAGTTGATGCTGCATATGTAGGGGGGGAGTGAGGTTGGAGCTTGCTTGGCCATGGCTGCATATGGCGGTGGAGAAGGAAGGAATGCATGCCATGCTTGTGTGCTAAGCAACGGAATATTGCCACCGGGCCAGACCGCCAGATGTTCGTGTGTCTCTTTTCTCCTTTTTTTTTTTCTTTTCATCGTTTGCTTTACAGATTTAAAAGTGTTCAAGCTTCATTTTTCATTTTTTTTCTTCTTTGGTTGGAAAAAGAGAAAATCCTGGTATACTATATGATGATACTACCTTCGTTCACAAATACTTGCGGTTTCGGTACCGAGTGTATAGATGATTTTAACTTTTGTTTATTTGAGCAACAACATGAGTTAACAATGTACTCTTGATTAAATTAAATGATACAACTTTAATGCTAAATAATTAGTTTGTTCAATCAATAATTCTTAGTCAGTCTATAAATCCGACAATCATTTTCAAGCAGAGTGAGTAACAGTTTCGAGTATAATCTTTTTATTTGCATAATAATTGAGAGGAGCTTTAGCTTCACCATTTTTTCTTTTATATTCATAGGTAGAAAAGCTACTGATTGTTATAACTGTTTAGGGTAGAAAAGGCACTACAAGGTATTCAACTCGGTGCTCTCCTTGGTGTCCGTGGTTTTTGTTGATGAAAAAATCGAACACACCGGCCTGAGAGATCTGCTTAGCTCCTGTGCAGGTCCTAAGATTAATGAGATGCGGGCGTGCCAGTCGGTTTAATCCTGCAACTAACAAGATTTGCAAATAATAGATCAAACAGCCGATCAGCTGACAAGCCGATGGAGTAGTTACAGCCGATAGTCGATAATAGCCGATGCCGATACCAGCCGATAGCGATAGTGTTTAAGCAATTGGCTATATGTCCAATGTAGATAATGATATAAAGGCAATCGACTGATGATAATATAATATAGCAATATAATTCAGTAGAAACCTATCGGCTAACAATATGAAATAGTAGAACAAATATTGATCCGAAGGTTAAAGCACACATCGGCTGGAGGTCCGATGTCATAAGATCCACAAGATTAGATTAAACAGTGAAACCTTTGTTGTCATCGGCTAAATCCAACTTATATGTATATGCAATCCCTACAAGCCGATGCAACGTCCAGGTAACTTATCGGCTAGCATCCCAATAAAACATTAGCATGAACCTATCGGCTTAACAAGACTTATATTATCAATAACAATCTAGTAGATCGAACCTAACCGATGCAGCACGAGATTGTATATGATAATCTAATACTCGATGAGCCGATAGATCTGTCTAATGTGATTGATATAACAAATCTATTTAGAACAGCATTATGATTGTAGAGATATATCGGCTAAGACAGGAGATCAGACCTAACCGAGACAGTCCCAACTAAACCGATGCGTCTCTAAACACAATAAAATTAGAGATAGAATTGAGATATCAGGTAGGCAAATATATCAACCAAACCAGAGCGATCCAAGAGATCGAATCGATGCAGCCTTGAACAACACCAACGTAGCCGACAGATTCAGCAGGGCCCAACAGAACGTAGGACTTACCCCTTCGCTGGAGATCGAAAGCCGATGCAGCCCTGCGTCAGGTGCCCAAGTTCCGCCGGAAGACAAGTAAAAACCTCAGGGAAGAGGGTAGCGATGCGCCGAGAGTATTATTGATCGATAGATTGATAGATTACAATGATCCTGGGTATACATATTTATACCCATAGGGAGATACTAGTCCTTGTCGGACAAGAAAGAAACTAAAAAGGAAAAGATAAAGTCCTTATCGGACACTAAACACACTTTCCTAAAGATAACAGGAAACTAACAAACTATGCCTAATTAATAGATAACTGTCATGTCGCATCCTTCTTGAACTCAAACTCTTCTAGATAAGCTTCTTTTGATTGATCCGACTCCACCAAGAACATGACATCGTGGCGACTTGACTCCCATCGGCTGATTCTAGAATTTTGAAGCCGATACTGACTCTAAACCGATGGTAACTTTGGGCTTACCAAATTTAATTGTTAACAGTTTTAGAGTTCATTAACTCGGAAGGTCGTCTGTGGTTTTCCGCGGGCATTGCTGCTTTTGGGGGTTCTTTGGGAGTGTAGTGTGGCTCTGGCTCCACCACTCCACCCTCCCACTGTTTGGAGTAGCTTTTTTTCCGCAGTAGCTTTCTCCTTCTTTAACCTAGCTACAGCTTTGGTTTTTCCTTTTTCTCCCTGTTAGAGTATATGGATAAGATCATATTGTATCTAGTTTGTTATGGTAGGTTAGGATTAGTTTCCATCCCTATCTATCTAGGTTTACTTAAGATCCAATCAATGTACTCCTGTATATATCGGCTCCTGAGGCTCAATACAATATAACCAACGAACGTTACGCAGTATATCTCTCATCCTATGCTATCCAACTCTTTCCCTCTCTGGTATAGACGTGTCTGGCCGATTACATTGCGTTCGCGAAAAAAGAGTAGAATAGGCTAAAAGGCAACGCGTTTAGGGGCGGCCGTTTTGCCTTTTGCCAGATGCTGCCTTTGCGTGCGAGCTCTCTGCAGGCAGGCAGACAGAAACCAGAGCTCAATGCTGCAAAGAAGAATCTGAGATTTACTTTGCCGTTTAGGTCACACGGCAAACATCGAAAACAAACCAGACAAAATTTACTAAAAAATTAAACTTCTGTTCAATTTTATTGAACATAGTTGCAGGGTCATTATCGTTACCGCGCCTAGCAATAAGCTTTGGTTACCGTAGTTAGTTCGATAATATGCAATTAGCTAGTGGCCATTGAACATAATAGCCGTGTCCTATGGAGAAAAAGAAACAAAGAAGAAAACAAATACTAGTAGCAGTTGTAAATTTGTACAGTGCTATCTAGTACACGTCACCTGATACGGATATACTACACTTGCATTGACAATTCATTCAATAGGACTACTAAAAAAAAGAGTGAGACATCATGTACAATAGCAAAGCTATCAGCTAGCCATAGACATGTAATAGAGGAGAGAGAAGCAGGCTACAGATTTATAGCCAGCTGTAACACGAACTCTAAGACACAATGATTGTGTATGACAAATAGGACCAGATATTAAGTGTAGTATGTAATTATTGTATAATTTAACTATTAAATTGACTATAGAAGATTTAGAGCTAATAGTTAGCTATAGTATTAAACTTGCTCTCACAGAAACGAAGGTCTCCCGTCAATCGAAAACGACCAATTAAACTATCTCCCGATCGCTTTTGACACGCAAGCACCACTCCTTGCGCCACATGCTGGTTGCTCAAATCCAGTGAACAAGCTCAATCACTTGCATCGCTTTCAGGCACAAACGCGCAGGATTGTCGTGCGGATCGATCGGTGTCTCGCCACTAGCAGACACGCGCGAGTAGTCACCGTAGCAAAGTCGCATCGCAGTGCTACTGCTCATGACGCCAACGTCTCACCGTGCAGCCTCGCGATCATCATACTTATCAAGAAAAATTGGAGATTCAGAGTCAAGAGATTGAGGCCATTGGAGAGGAGAAACTCGCAAATCTACACTCCTTTTAAATATCTTAATTGTGATGATGAGCGATAAATCTGTCAGCACCTATCACTAGTGTCAAAAAATGAGGTAGGTAAACTTTTATACCTTCTCTAATCGTAAGCTGACAGGCATGAAAATTTTCTTTTCAAGTGAGGTATAAAATAAATAATATGATCTACTTCGATTCATTAACATTAATATAAATATGGAAAAATGCTACAATGAATTGCATTGTGAAACCGAGGAAGTACGAGGATAATTTTATTTTAATTTTTACGGTTTTAAAGTATAAAAAGTAACAGATGCTGTATAATGTTTGACGTTAACAAAGTGAACATTTTTTCCTTACGATTTGCGGATCAAGAAGCAAAACGTGGTGTGATTAATACATGAACGTGTTTGTGAGAAACTATCCGGATGAAAGAACAATTCTCTTTTTTTTCATCCTTTTGGACGCATCATGCAACGAACAAAGAAGCAGAGCATCTCAATAATTCAGAGGACAACAACAAAAAGAGGATGCGTTTTTCTTTTTACAAAGGGATCACCAACCAATTAAAGGCTAATGATCAATCTCCTAAGCTACCACTAATACAGGCTTATTATCCGAAGAAGCGTGGCTCGCCGGAGAAGAGGCGGCGGCGGCGGCCTTGCCGAAGACGCCGGAGGAGAGGGTGGAGACGGCGGCGGAGAGGCCGAACAGCAGCGCGACGCCGGCGACCCACGGCATGAGGAGGAGCCCGATCGCGAACGTCACCGACCCGCACAGCATCAGCGCCACCGACGCGCCGAGCAGCATCGTCGCCGCCGCCGCGGGCGACATCCCCGGAGACCTCGCCGCCGCCGCCGCCGCCGCGGTGGAGGAGGAGGAGGAGGGGGAGATGATGGCGGCGAGCAGCGCGCACAGCTCCCGGATCAGCCGCGAGTAGTGCTCCCCGTCGCCGCAAGTGGCGGCCGCCTCCTTGTACATCGTGGACACCATGGTCAACCTCTGAATCGAATCCTTGAGCTCTCGAGCAGCGAAGCGAGGAGGAGGAGGAATCAATGGCGGGGTGGAAGGGGAAGAAGAACGGGTCGTCGTCGACGATTTATAGGGCCCACGGTGCAGTGACCGACGCGCGGGCCCCACCACGACACGCACCGATTTTGTCACGTCAAACCACGCAGACGTGTGGGGCGCACCGTGCTCTGGGACCCACTTGTCAGTGGCGGCTGTAGGTCGCCGTTACGTACGGTTAGGTGGACGGGGTGAGGCGTTTCTGTTCCGGATAGGGCAAGGAAGAGAGAGAACGAAACGAATTTATATCTCTATTATAAAAATCGAAGGTGTTTTTACGGTATTTTAGTACATCATCTATATTTGAGTTATTTATTAAATTCGTTTGTTTTTAAAAATATAAAAAAAGTTGTATAAGAAATTTTTTTAAAAAAACTCACATACTAACTTGAAATAAAAGTCGGACTTCTAATTGTAGATTATGATTTTCTAAAAAAGAAATATCTAAGCGAATTCTTAAAGTCGTATAACAATAATATGATTAAAATATCATTATGATGTAGCGCACGGTTTTTTTAGTTTATATAAAAATTGAAAAAAAAATAGGAATTAAAAAAAATGGGGAAAAGGTGATACACGCGACGCGTCTCGGTCTCTCGGATTAGTGTTAGACCGATCGCTATCCTGCGCCGAGTCATGGCCGCATCGTATTCGTTGATGGGTGTTATCCCTTTTCCGACATGTGGGGCCCGCGGGTCAGGGGGAGGTTTTGTGGCTGGGACGATTCAGGGTGGGGGTGACGTGGCGGCACGGGAGTGGTGGGGCCGGCGCGGCGGTCGTTGTGGCTGTGGTGGCCGCCATCACCGCCGTGCGGGACCAAGAAAAGGATAGCGCGAAAAGAGGAAAGAAGGGAGAAAAGCGTAGAGCGAGGTGACGTGGGGGTGACGGCGAAGGTACGGGGAGGTGGACCGGGCCCCACGCCCCTGCGCTTTTCTAGTCTCTTCATTTTAATTTTTGAGAAGAATAAGGGCATCAATTTGCTATGGTAATTTTTTGGCAAAAGTTTTGGTGGTAAAAGATTTGGCATTAAAGTTTTGCTAGTTGGTGTTTACCAGTAAAGACAGAGAGAGCACGGCACCTAACGCATTTTTTGACAAAATCTGCTACTTTAGACTCCTAAATGACAAATGCTAAATTGCCAATTTTTACTACTAATGTTTAGATCCATTTTGGTGAAAAGTGCTACAAAACAACAAAATTTTTGCTATTTTAGAGGAACTAAACAGGGCCTAAGTTTGCTGGTGATATGGGACCGGGGATATCAGGTTTAGAGGGAGGAGGCTGCCCCCCGATGCCACGTGGCCCTTCCCCGAGGAGAGTCAGGCCCGAGGTGGGGTGGCGGCCACTCCTTCCCCAAAGACTAGTCGGAGGAGGCTGCCCCCCGATGCCACGTGGCCCTCCCCCAAGGAGAGTCAGGCCCGAGGTAGGACGGCGGCCACTCCTTCCCAGAGACTGGATGGAGGAGGCTGCCCTCCAATGCCACGTGGCCCTCCTCCGAGGGGGGTCGGGCCCGAGGTAGAGCGGCGGCCACTCCCTGGCCGAGACTAGAGGGTCTGTGACCGGTCGAATGACCGATGGGACTGGCTAGTGCGCCTGTGCACTGCTCGTGTGTCAGGCGGCGTGCAGCCTGACATGTCCCATCAAATAGTGATGGTGAGAGGTTCTCATCCTCTTATCCCAGCCGGAGTCGGTCCTCCCGCTCTGGTCAAAGCAAGGCTCCCGTTTTCCGGTGTAATAGGAGCCCAGAAGTCTTCACCCATTAAATGGTGACTGACAGGGTCACCCCCCGTGTCAGGCGGCAAGATTTGATAGGCCTCATCATCAAGACGACGTGTGCTTGGCTTCCCAAGTCAAGAGACAAGACATGCATTTAATGCAAAGATTATAATACTTCTCCACCGGAGCTAGGTTAGGTTGTTGGGCCCATGTGGTAACCCCTTGAGGTATAAAAGGAGGTCCAAGCCTAGTGGTGCGGGGGGGGGGGGGGGGGGGGGGGACTTCCGAGCGGACGGGCGCTTGAGTCACGCAACCCCAAACATTTGTGTTCTCCACTCAATCAATCAAGCACAGGAGTAGGGTATTACGCTTCTCAGCGGCCCGAACCTGTATAAATCCCTTTTGTCCCATCGTCTTTGGGGGATTGAACCCCCTCAAGATCACACAGCTCCGCTCACCAAACCCTCGAATCTCACCCGCTGCCCCCGGCCGAACTCACAAAGGGGGGTTTCACGGTTCCCTGGTGGAGGAGTTCATTCCCCGACATCTGGCGCGCCAGGTAGGGGGCGCGTTCGTGATTTTTGAGGTTCTTTCGAGCGCCGGCGTGGTGAGTGTCGCGCCGCCGCTACGGGGGAAGGCGCTGCATCCTCGGGAGTGTCGCGCCACCCCAGGCAGGGGGCAAGGCCCCCCACATCCCCACCAGGTAAGCTTGGCTACCAGGTCTTTGTGGCGAGTCTTCGGAATGTCCGAGGGCCCCCAAAGCTCCAGCCCTGCCTCACCGAGAAGTACGACGATGGCGCCGACTCCTCCGAGTCCCTCCAGATCTGCACGGCGATCATAGAGGCGGCGGGGGGTAGCGACCGGGTCATGGCGAACGTCTTCCCCATGGCCCTTAGGGGCCAAGCGCGGGGTTGGCCCATGAACCTGCTGCTGCCTCAGTTCACTCCTGGGAGGACTCTTGCAGTTTTGAGCTCCGGGTGCCATCGAAGCCCGGGACCCCCTGTGCTGGCTCTTCTGTAGCGGCTGGCTATGGTGCCCGGCCCGGCTCAACTGATCGTCCTTTCAAGCTTCAAGTATTTTCAATTTTTCAATTCATTAGCTTGAAATCTTATATTTATTTCCCCCCATTGTATTCTCATGGCCCTGCGACGCCCGCGTGTTTCGCATTTGTTTGCTCCCTCGGTGGTAAGAGCCCAACCTCTCTCCCATCTACATGAACAATTCTTCGCTAAGTGTGGGGGCTAAGTTTGCTAGCCTTATCCTATCCTTAAGTTGAGCCCCGGGTGCCGTCGACGCCCGGGACCCCCTGTGCTGGCTCTTCCGTAGCGGCTGGCTTTGGTTCCGCCGGTTGGCTACTGTACCCGGCCTGGCTCAACTGTGGACGGGGATTGCTGGCTCTAGAGTTTTCGGCTCTCACACTCATGCGAAAGTAATCGTCCATGTAGAAGGAAAAGAGATTGGAAGGAGGCCACCGAAAGGAAAGAGCAAACAAAATGCGTAGCGTGGGGACACAGGTTCGTGGGAACCTGACCTCGTTTGCTAAGTGGTCACAGGCTTCCCAAGATGGTTCGGAACCCATGGTGGGGGGCCCTCTTCGAGCTAAAGGTTTGTGTTTGCTTCATTCATACAAGCAATTCTTTGCTATAAGTGTGGGGGCTACGATTTCTAGCTCTATCCTAGCCCTGCGTCGAGCTCTGGGTACCGTCGACGCCCGGGGCCCCCTGTGCTAGCTCTTCCGTAGCGGCTGGCTTTGGCCCCGTCGGCTGGTTACGATGCTTAGCTTCGCTTGATCGCAGGCGAAGATTGCTGGCTATAGAAAGTTCAGTCCTCACACTCGCGCGAAGATAATCGTTTGCATAAAATTATTGTTGCTTATATTTATCTCTCCCCCATCTCTTCCTCGCGGTCCCGCGGTACCTATGTGTCGCGCGCCGGCTTGCCTCCTTTGGTAACAAAAAGTTTGTATTCGCTTCATCCATTCAAACGATTCTTTGCTAAAAGTGTGGGGGCTACGATTCCTAGCTCTATCCTAGCCCTGCGTCGAGCTTTGGTCGCCGTCGACACCCGGGGCCCCCTGTGCTGGCTCTTCCATAGCAGCTAGCTTTGGCCCCGCCGGCTGGTACGGTGCCCAGCCTGGCTTGATCGCGGGTAAAGATTGCTGGCTATGGAAAGTTCAGTCCTCACACTCACGTGAAAGTAATCGTTTGGGTAGATGAAGTAGAACGCAAACAGAGGTTAACAAAATGCAGGGGCAAGCAAGGTACGCGGCGTAAGGTCACCGGCCCGAGAGAATCTAACAACGTTTACTGAGTATATATAGGAAATAAGTTCACAACCTAAGGTACGGGCTAGCGAGTCGCCCTAATGCTGGGGCGAAAAAGGCGCATGGGTCCTAGTGCCAGCAAAGAAAGAATAAGAGATCGGGCCCACATATCATCAGACTAGGAAAGTGGCGTCAACCCTGACCACCTGGGGAAGGTTTTGGTCAGGGCTAACACAGGGGGCTACTGTCGGTGATATGGGCCCGGGGGTATTAGGTTTAAAGGGAGGAGGCTGCCCCCCGATGCCACGTGGCCCTCCCCCGAGGGGAGTCAGGCCCGAGGTGGGGTGGAGGCCACTCCTTCCCCAAAGACTAGTCGGAGGAGGCTGCCCCCCAATGCCACGTGGCCCTCCCCCGAGGGGAGTCAGGCCCGAGGTAGGACGGCGGCCACTCCTTCCTAGAGACTGGATGGAGGAGGCTGCCCTCCAATGCCACGTGGCCCTCCCCCGAGCGGGGTCGCTCCCGAGATAGGGCGGCGGCCACTCCCTGGCCGAGACTAGAGGGAGAAGGCCGCCCCAGGCGCCACGTGGCTCCCCCCCGAGAGGGGATCGGGCCCGAGGTCGGGCGGCGGCCGCCCCCTACCGTGGCTAGGGGTCGGGCTCCCCCGACCCCCTCTCTAGGTCACCACGTACGGTGGGTTAGGTGTCCGCCTCTAGGTGCCCACCTACCCGCATTTATGGCGTCCTGAGCGGTCGCGCCACGCCGCATTTAATGTGGCGTGCAGTGCACTCAACCTGTCTGTGACCGGTCGAATGACCGATGGGACTGGCTAGTGCGCCTGTGCGCTGCTCGTGTGTCAGGCGGCGTGCAGCCTGACATGTCCCATCAAATAGTGATGGTGAGAGGTTCTCATCCTCTTGTCCCAGCCGGAGTCGGTCCTCCCGCTCTGGTCAAAGCAAGGCTCCCGTTTCCCGGTGTAATAGGAGCCCAGAAGTCTTCACCCATTAAATGGTGACTGACAGGGGCGCCCCCCGTGTCAGGCGGCAAGATTTGACAGGCCCCATCATCAAGACGACGTGTGCTTGGCTTCCCAAGTCAAGAGACAAGACATGCATTTAATGCAAAGATTATAATACTTCTCCACCGGAGCTAGGTTAGGTTGTTGGGCCCATGTGGTAACCCCTTGAGGTATAAAAGGAGGTCCAGGCCTAGTGGTGGAGGGGGGGACTTCCGAGCGAACGGGCGCTTGAGTCTCGTAACCCTAAACACTTGTGTTCTCCACTCAATCAATCAAGCACAGGAGTAGGGTATTACGCTTCTCAGCGGCCCGAACCTGTATAAATCCCTTTTGTCCCATCGTCTTTGGGGGATTGAACCCCCTCAAGATCACACAGCTCCGCTCACCAAGCCCTCGAATCTCACCCGCTGCCCCCGGCCGAACTCACAAAGGGGGGCCTCACGGTTCCCTGGTGGAGGAGTTCATTCTCCGACAAAGTTAATTAACTTTAAGTTTACATGATCTAACCACGGTATCAAAAATGTTGAGCCCTTATGTTTTATAAAGCCGAGTTAAATATGATCATACAATATGAATGTTTGTCTTGGGTGATGTTACATCCTAGTTAGCAAATAAACAAATAACATGCGGAGTTCATACATAAACGGCTTCCACCTCTCCTCACTCTTCCCCCATCTCCACCTCTCTAATCTCTTCCCAAGAGCTCGCCGACGAGGAGAGTGGTGGCAGTTAATTAGCAAGCCTATCTATGGAAGACGGTAGCCGCAGTGGCTAGTGGGAGATCGACAAAGAGGGAACGTCGGTGGTTTGCGGTGACAGGAGAAGAAGAGGTAGGCAAGGGGAGCGACGCACTATGCAACAAGCTATGCCGCCTCCAGATCGCACACGAGGTGTCCAAGACGTTGCTCCACCCCGCGTGACTCACGTTGCCATGCAAGCCGCGCTGGTCCGTCTCCTCGGCCCTGCTGTTGATGTAAAAACACGGGGCCTGGGAGATCTGCTTAACTCCAGTGCAGGTCCAAAACTTGTCTTTGGGTGTGTGAGCATGCCAGTTGATTTGATCATGCAATCAATAAGAAACAAAGATAAAGAAACCGTGGTTAAATCCATAAACGATAGCCGATCGGCTAGTCGCCGATGACATATCATTTATCTTTGAGCCGATGTCATGTATGTATCGATCGACAGCCATTAATAAGTAAGAACTAAATCTACTCGATCAGCTGTAGATATTAACAATATATGATCCTTATATCGATATATACTTAAATCAAGTGATTGGGATATATCGGTCGCCATGCAGAGACAATATAAATCACTTAGATCGAAATATATACTAATAATGAGACTATGTATGTTCATAGCATAGCTGATCAAATAGATCTAGCATGTATCGGCTAGTACTCCGATACCACTCTATATTAAGATATTAAAGCAAGTATAATATACCAAACAGAAGCCTAATATACTTAAATGCAACAAGATCTTAACATAAAGGGGAGATTTAACATGTCAACTAAGCACATAAGATAAATATAGTCAAATCAGGTAAGATCGGCTGAAACCCCGATGCTACCCTAATCGGCAACCAAAGGCAGGCTAGAGATTAAGATTCTAATCACGATTCATAAGATCAAACTCAACTGATGCAGCTATAAGTATGAAAAGGACAATATCAAGACAATCAAGTCGTTGGATGTTTCATAGGGTGGTGGATATCGTATATAATCTAAGTCAACATCGGTATTTAACCTAATCGGCTGCCTTCTACTGACAGATGTTAGCCGATTGTAGGGTAGATAGCGATATTGCCGGAGATTATATAAGATATATGATAACTGGACAAATTACGTAAACAAGATTAGAGTATCATGGAGATGGAAGCACTAATCCCGAGAACGCAAGCCGCCATAACAAGTTTTACCTCTTGTTGAAGATCAAAACCGATACAGCTCAACCCGAAAGCAAGAACTCGTCGATACAAAACGAAAGTAAAAAAAGGGTGGCGATGCGCCGAGATTGTATTGAACGTGTGTTAATTTGATTACATGGGGCTCGGGGTCTATTTATACCCGAGAATTACAAAATACGTCCATATCGGACACGACTCTTATCTCTAACAAACTCTAAGATACCACAAGTCTTTGCGGCAGACTTTTGCGCAAACATATCTCTAAGGAAATTACATAAAATATCCTAATTAATAGATACAATTGCCTTCTAAGGACTCTATTCATGCGTGGCAATCATCATGAAGTACGTCAACCTAACCCGACAACGTATGCCATGTCATATTGTCGGATTCGGCTCAATTGGCTAACCCTGTCCGACTCGAACTCTGCCGATCCTAATCGCAGCCGATTCGGACTTCAGCCGATCTATACTCTGTTTCCGGGACGATCTCTATCTCGAACTCCGTCTCGATTCCTTCTTCATCTCCAATCCTTGGATTACCAAATTCGGTCGTTAACACCTGCCTGCCATCTCCACGTGTAGTTGGCATCCATAGACCACCGTGCCCAACCCCGTGCATGTGGCCACCACCATCATCGCCAATTTGCACGGATGCCCACGGGAACTCACAGCGGGAGTCCAAGTCCCGCGGCGCCAAATCTCCGCGGAGCACTAGGGCAATGCGGCGCGCTGCTACCTCGCCATAGCCGAGAGGCCCCGACAGTGGATTAATGGGACTGGCTCATCACCATTGCGCAGGCGCTAGTGCGTCTGCTCCCTCTGATGCAGTCTTTGGTAAGGAAGAGTTAGGAAGTTGAATTGCGCCGTCCTCCGCCTGTGCAGTGGTGACACATAGGACACCGCACTTCTAGGCAGCCCCATGGACGGGAGCTCAAGCTGTTCACCGCTCCATCATCAATCCTAGTCTTCTCTATCGACACTATGCTGGCACCAATCCTATGTGTTGCCGTCACCTCCGAGCCTGGACTTATAGATGGATGAGCAGATTCGATAATGTTGTGGTCTCGCTTCCGCCGCTCCTCTTTCACCTAGCCTCCCGCTGCTCCTACTCCACGCCCACCTTCGCTCTCCCCTCCGCCCGACCTCTTCCTCCTAGCCTTGCTCCCACCGCTTCTCCTCTGACTAGCTTTGCTCCTGCCGCTCCTTCTCACGATGCTCCTCGCTCACCTCCCCCTCCTCGCCCTTCTCACGGACGCAGTCGACAGAGGGATAAGAAGGACGTGTTGTTTCACTTATATGTGGGCCCCATATAGTTTTTTATTTTTGCTTTGGTACCACGTTAGCACCAGTTCAGCCAAAACCACTTCTAATACCGTCTTGGGACTACATTACACCGGTTTTAAAAGATAAGGGACACGATATATATGGTATTGCGGTTGAAGGACACTTTTCGAACCGACGACAAGATAAGGGAATTAAAGTGAACTTATTTCTTTTGAGATAGGATCTCTGGTTCTGCAAGGGAAAGTGGGCTGGGCTGAGTCGAGGCCCATCTTTCAAAAAAGCCTTATTTTGAAAGGGCCGAATTCTCGTCCCACTGTTGTTTCTGGGCTGGTATCGTAGTTTAGTTTTTCAAGCACATGGACGTATATGGGCGGACTCGAAAGCTGGAAACGAAACCTTATGAAAGAAAATGTGTCAGAGAAATATATCTTTAGAAATCCCATCAAAAGGTTTATTCCAGCAAATTACAAAACCAGCTTTTTGAGCAAATACACCAAAAATATATAGCGATGTGGTCATGTGAACATGGTTTAAAACGGCACAACATGATCTATACAGAAAGGCAAATGAATAAATAAAAAAGAACTAGTAATTAGATACCGCTTACAATAAAAAATAAAAGGAAACATACAATGTCTTATCTCTATGATATGTATCCCTGTACAAACCAAACCATCACATATTACCTTGGTATGCTCACACCAAATTTAATTGCAAATTTATATCAATAGTACTAGTAAAGAGTGGTCGGGGCGGCTGCCATAGCGGAAGCAAGGTATTCCCCGCTACTGCGACGATGTTGCGCTTTCAGATACCATGTGCAAGACATGGTCATGGACGAATTGCCCACCATTTGGTACGTAAAAAGGTACTCCATCCGTTCTAAAATATAGCAATCTTGTCCAGATTCGTTGTACTGAGATATAACCAATCATAATCACTCACCATTCAACTTTCTTACCTATCTGCACTTCTTAATTAAGCATAACTTTTTTCAGTTTAGTTCTATCTACGTTCTTCACAATCATGTTTAACTCTAGAACATTTTGTATTCATGAACGGGGGTAATACTACTCCACATTTTATTTTTGTTTGTGTCAACATGAGTAGTCGTGTGGCGACTGGCGAGTCGGCAGGGAAGAACCAACCGGAGTAGTAGTAGTAGTAGTGGTACCGCGGTTTGCCGCTTGGGTTGCGACAGGTGTCGACGCGGGCGCGTGGCGTGCCAGCTGTCGCGTGCCACGCCCGACGCGTCCCCTCCCCCACACCGCCAAAAGCCGCGGCCCCGCGCCACCCGTCGCACCCCGGCCGCGACACTCCATTCCGATCTCTTTCTCCTCGCGCCCTCCTCCTCTTCTTCAATCGATCGATTGATCTGCGTCTTCTTCCATTCCCCTCTCCCTCTGCCCCCCTCATCGTTGAGCTTCTTCTTCTTCTTCTTGCTGCATTTTTGTTGGATTTTTTGTGGAGGGAGGGAGAGGGAATGCGGCGGCGGGTTGGGCTGCATGGTCGTCCAACGTGTCGACGGGTGGCGGCCGCGTGTCCGCGCGTGGGGTGATGCGTCAACACGTCGTGGGGCGAGGACAGGTCAACCCAGCAATGCCGCATTGCCACCTAGACCGACGCCGTACGGCCGCTCGATCCGCCTCCGCTCTTTGTTTAACGCGGCTCTCCACGGAGACGAGGCGGCAGAGGGAGGGCGATGCGCGCCGCCATTGCCGCCGGAGAAAGGTCGCCGCCGCCTGCCGTTTTATCTTCTCCGAGCGGCTCGCCGGCCATCCGTGGGGGGAGCGGATGGGAGGGGACGGCCGCAATGCTGGCTCGGATCTCCACGCGCCGCCTATAAGGTAAGCGAACCTACCCGCCTAGCTAGCGCTGCCAATATAAACCATCAAGCTAGGCGACCACATTTGCTGTCTCTCAGTTTTTCTCTCCCTCACCAACTGCTGCTCCCTTCATCTTTGCCTAGCAACTACTCCCTTCATCTTAATTTTTTCCCGCTCATAGAACATCGCACTGTCTCGTGCGAGACGTCCAACAAAAAAAACGTTGCTACGATAGGATTTGATCCACCCCATGATTCGTTGTTCTAGCATACCATCCTAGGTTTCCCATCCTACTTTGTCTGTCTAAAAAAACAATTTAGGATGAAATAAAATACAATATATAGTACAACGAATCTCACCGTACTTTCTCTGTAAAAAACAATTTAGGATGAGATGAGATACAATCTAGTACAACGAATCTGAGGTTATAACATTGTGGAACGGAGGAAGCACTAGTGTGTCGCCGACATTGCTCTTCATCGAGTCCATTTCCAAGGTCAGGAACAAGAACAACCATCCATACAAAACCACCCCTCTTCTACTATGTGCTAATCATATGCGACGCACATTCGTGCATCAAATTCATATTTGTTTTCTCCATCCTGCACATGCACAGGAAGAGGGGATATGGATGCAGCTCTTCTACTTTGTTATTGTTACCTCCCTTATGGGCCAGGCCCTCGCATATACGCAGATTCGTTCACCAGGCGGCCGGCCCCGGCCCAACAATCACTTTTACCTGATCCAACAAATCAGGACATGGGGAAACATCAGCACAGGTATCACTTGTACTCCAGTTTGTACTAGTACTGCTATCTTTATATTACACATAATAAAAGAAGCTTTATGGATCTTACACAATTACACCAACATGATATAATTACGATTATGAATACTCCCGACGCAGGCACAACTTATAATTATTTAAAAATAAGATTGTATAAGCATCCACTCACTCACACTTACAGATACAGCAACGTAACCATCTATCAGTTATTTTCAGTTCCTCGTCAGATTGTTCACTGCCAGATTCGAATAAACAACACACATAGACATAAGGGTCCCTAGACATAATAAGGACAGATTGTATCACGCGTAATAATCAGATCTGGCAAACAGCAAACCACAGTTCCTACAGAATCAAACAGATTCATACCAATAGGTTGAAACAAACTCCATACACAAGTCAGTGCAATTATCAGGCTTTCAGTATCATGGTCAGATGACTCACATCAAGCAACACAACCAGTCAAACACAGGTAGCACACACATCAAACATTGCTAAAACACCACAGCATAGGTCTTCATTACAAGAACCTGAATACTTTCCCATCCTTTTATTCCATCTCCCGCCCTTGATCTAACAAGCAGAGCCAGAGGCCATGGCAACTCTTTTCTCTACCTGGGATCAATCAGTGGGAGAAACTGGCAGCAAACAGAGCATGCACCATTTTCTCTTTTTTTTATTAGCTTTTTAATTTGGGAGGTGCATGCACTGCCAAACTTATGCACAGGACACCTGTGCTTCCTGCTCATGCACTTCCTTCCTCCTGCCCCCTAGAGCCACTGGAGTTTGCTCTGCTCCTACTCCCTTCACCATTTTGTTTTGCCAACATCTGCAATCCAAAACAAGGAAAGGTAAACGGACAAATAACAGGGACAAAAAAAAAACCACATTTAGGAATTATCAACATCTTCAGGTAACTGACAGACATGTTCTGTTAGCATGAACTGAACATTTTAGTTGTCATTTCAGGTAGCTGACAATATTGCAATACTATCAGGACTGAATCCATGGGTGCCAATCATTATATCCCTGTTCTGTTACTAGGCTTACTAAAACGGCAGAACGGAGAGGTGGGCCGGTTTCACGGCCTTCAGTTGAAGTCTTCAAAAAAGAAAAACATCACAAGAAGCTTGATTAGAGTACAACCAGAAAATATCAGTTATTTTTGACATCAACAGTTTATGCAATAGTATTGCCCGCATACAGAGTTTTCTCGCAGCGCTTTTGAATGAAGCACACCAATCTCAGCATCGATGATAGATCTCCCAGTTGTCCCCTCAAAAAAAAGAGAGATCTCCCAGTTCATTTCAATTGATTATATGATATCCACGAATATAGTTATCTGTGCTTAAGGACGACTACATAGTAGTTATATAATATATCCTGGTGTGTCACACTGAAAAATCTGAAATTATCAAGACAGCCACATGCAAGGAGAGATGCTGCCACTTTTTGAGCACCCATTTTCTCAAGACAGCCACATTGGTATTTCTTTGAATCCCTTTTCTCTGGCTGACTAAAAATATGCTACATGAACTCCACACCACTGGTCCACTGGATATTTGCAATATAATACCAATAGGAAAAACAGAATCTGTAAACCATCAGAACTAATGTGTAGCTCCAGGAAAAATGTGATGCTGAACCAGCTACCAAAATAATCACATCTTCTACTCCTAGCCTTTTTTCTAAACCAGGTTGAAATATTTGGTGGAAACAGTGACATTACAATGTACCTTCTTTGATTTCGTATCCCTCAAAGCATTTGTCAGCAGTTTCTCCAGTTTCTCTAGCTGATTAGCATCCGACTCGTCAGCATTGTTTTGGAGAGACCTGCAGGTTGGCTAGAATGCTCAGATTTCTGTTGAGCAAAGTCAATAAAGATTTGGGACGTGTAGTCAAAACTCATATGAGTGTTACCAGGCCGTTATGTCCCTAAGCCTGGAGTGTATACTTGCATTTTCATCCTGGTACAGAATCAAAATACCTGTCAGGGGTATATATACGAGAGCAGGCAAAGCCATACAATTTGGTCATCTTGGATGCAAAATGTACCCCTAGTCTAATTTAGATGGTTCTCCAGATATAAACATAAGCATTTCTTTGTATGTAACACCTCTCCTTTCCCCGCAAAAAAAAAAAACCTCTCCTTTAATTTAATATATTAACTGCGGGGCCTTCCTGAAGTAGTTTTAGTTCAAAAAAAAAAAACACTCTTGCTTTAATTTTACCAATCCTGTGCAACATGCAGCCACACATTCAATCCTTATAATAATGGGATGTTGAAGTTGGTTGCAAAAACAACAAAAAGATCAAACCTGGCGGCAACACGCTATAAATCTATGGACAGATTAAAAAAAGGTTTCACGGGGATTTTACACTGTTGATGCTTGTACTTCCTTCGTTCAGGTCTCTCCTGGCTCCAGCGAATTGCTGATAGCGATCATAGCGATCATAGGTACCTTCAATGCTGAAAAAGAAAACAAGGCAGTTAAGAGTTAGATAAAATATCCTCCTACGCAGTCGATATGATTCAACTTCAAGGCTTTGGCTAAATACCAAAAGGAACTATAAACAATGGGGACAATAAAAATGCTGAGTTCATGCCGTCTTCTCCTATAATTCACTAAGAGTTAGATTTATGATCAAAATAAAATATTTACAAAGAGCTCTATTGTGTTAAATGCTCAATCTTTTGAATCTCTGATTTAAACTGCATGTTTATGGTTATTCCAGAAACAAAAAGCTCTAAATTAGTAATAGAACGCCTTAAATCCTTTAGTGCACTTATTTTTGGTGCCAAAATTCAGAAATCAAGACAATGCATATTTTTATGAACTAGTTTCACCTATAGTACACTGAACTAATATAAAATTGTCAGAACTTTTGTTCTGGCAACGACAAACTAGACCAATGATTTTTCATATTAAAAAAAAACATACTAATGGTTTTCATTTCAAGAAATCACCATTTTAGGTTTCCACTGTAGGATCATTTTCTATGTAAAAGGTGATAGATTTCACCTTCTATACAAAACTATGATACTAGTGTTGGATCAACTCCTACGCAAACACTTGATCAACATGTTGGCCATATGATTGCCAATAAGTATGTTGACATATTGAGACTTTATAAGTAGGGCAGTTAATAAGGCCATAGTCAAGAGGAATTGAGATAATTCATTGGATGCCCCTCATATGGATGAATATTGTGGTCTTAGGGAGATAAATGCATAGCAACCAAGATATAGTGGCCCCTCTAGGGTAGAGGATATATGTGTTACCAATATAAATCACCTTTTTTTTGTTACTTTTTTTTTAAAAAATAAAATTTGTTAAAATCAAGTTTAGATGCATGTCCTCATATATACATGATTGGGAACATGATTTGTTGACTACGAGATACATGGTCTTTACAATCTTATATTTTTAGGTGTACAAATAGTATCTATGATTTGGTATGAATAATTTTCTTTTGTCCCGTTAGAGTATATAGAGAATTAATAATTCACAATGATTTACATTTGGGAATTATAAACTCCAGTAATGTTTCTTTAACCGAATTTCTACAAGGAATGTGGTACCAACTAACCAAGTACCACAACTAACCAAGTAAGATCATCAAGGCCACTAACCACGATCCTAGGATGACTAGAACCATGACTCCAATGACAATAAATATATAGCTAAGTCCAAGATGAGCCAAATTACCAAGATGTCAACTAAGCCTAGAGCAATGAGACATCGAAGGAAATGGCAAACAACCCAAATGATAACTCCAACCATATCCTTCCTACATAAGTTTAGAGCAAAATGTGGTGAATGAAATGGCAAACCACTCGAACAATAACTTTACCCTTTGTTCATGCAAGGTCTTGCAATGATATGCCAAAGGAAATTTCAAACAACTCGAAACAATAACTTTACCCATCCTTCCTACAAAGTTTAGAGCAAAATACGTTAAAGGAAATGGCAAACAACTCAAATATAAACTTTACGCATTCTTCATGCAAGGTCTAGAGTAATGATATGCCAAAGGAAATTTCAAACAACTCAATCAATAACTTTACCCATATCCTTCATAAAGTGCATACTTTTGATCCACTAGAGGAATATAATTATTGAACACTTCAACACCATGAGTCCTTGATGCATCTTGATAGCATGTTTTAGTTATTATTGATGATTATCACTCAAGTAGGGCAAATAGTAATGAAAATACTTCTAAGAACCATTATGTTACTAGAATTGTAGCTTATTCTTTTTATTTTATTTTAGCTAAATTTGAGTGCTACTTGCATCTCACTACTATTTGTGAATAGCATATTGTGAAGTTCAACAAGTAGTCATAGTAGTATGTTTTGCTTTGTTGTGTTGAACTTCTATACGATATGTATTAACTCTTTCGATTTTGAATTTATAGATTAAACATGCACTTAATTCAATTTTCTTTTCAATGTTCCTTATGTTTTCAAAAGCCTAGTAATACTAAAAATGGAAATAATATCCTGACATATTCCTTTTATGCACTTTTTTTAAAGGAACACAACATGGGAGGCCCCCCGCTGTTAAAAAACTATATTGATAATAAAAAGAAACATAAATGATTACAACAACCTAATCCAGTTTAACAACCTAATCCAGTTTAAGACTACATCTTTATCACCCTCACTCAATCTAAACAACAAAAGGAGATCACCCTTAAGGGATTGTCTCCAAGAAACCAAGGAAGGAAGAATATTTTCAAAGATGAAACCATTCCTTTGCTTTTAAATATTCCAAGCCCCAATAAAAAATTTCTCCATAAAACACCGGTCATGATATGTGCGCTCAGCCTCCACCATCGTATTATCAAAAGCCACCTTTTATGCACTTTTAATTCCTAGATTACGCTATTATGTTCTAACTTGATTTTGTATATTTTCATGACTAGTATAACCTATTTTTTTTGTTGTGAGACCAACTATGACACATTTGAATCGGTTTCCGTAATGGAGAAGGTTTTAACCATTAAATATGTGTCATATTTGTTCCATGTACCCTCTATTAGTATAATAAATATGAACTAGTTTTACATAACAAATCTAAAACATAATTTGAAGGTGATGAGGTTAAGCATGTTAAATATGACCCAATTTCTTAGAAGTACCAACATGAACCTCTATTAATATAACAAATATAAACATCTAGTATGTAAATAGCTCAAAGTAATATCAATAGTGTGATTGAAACTTTGATTTGAATGAGGCTATGTAGGAGTTGCTATTTTAAAATATTCTGAAGGCACTAGTTGAGAGCAGTTTGCATAGGAAGCTTCGAAGTGCTTTAAGAACTTTTTTTTCTACATTTTTCATGATATTAGAACATATATATATATAATTTGTTTTGACCAATAATGTGAACACAAGTGAGTTTTCAATTTGGATTTTATGGCACAAATGATTTAGCATGTCAATTCTTGACAGCGAAATATCGGTCCTTAGTCTAATTTCATATCATTGTCATCGACCTTTTTCATAAAACCTAAAGGTAAATTACATACATGTCATAGAAATTTAAGAACTATCATGAAGATAAACATGCAAAATGTAAGTAGTACAATGTATAAGATTAGGAGATGTTGACTAATTTAGAAAATAACAACTACTATATAGAATTGAAAGCTATGTTGATCATGGGAACTTATCCATCTTAATTCAAAGTCAGAGTTTTTGCAAAATTTAAGAAACGCCAGTTAAAAAAGGTTCTTGGATGAGACTTCCATGATAATGAATTGTGAATATGTTGTTTTGGAACATGAGGTACAATCTTTATTTCTTTTCATTAAATGAGTACCTCATCATGAGTATGCATAAGAGCACCAATCCTAGGACAAATATATCTAGAAATGTAAACAAAACAATAAGGCACCAACTCCGCAAAAAAGATCAAACACAACTATTAATAAAACATAGCTAAAACAATACAAGGACGGATATTCAATAAGTCAACTTAAAAAGTTAAGAACTAATGATTATATTGTTAACCAAGTTTCATCTAAGTACCAATGATAATATTGTTGCAAAATACAAGTTTACAAAAGAGAGTAGGGTTTGAATGAATCCAAATAGTTATGTATAAGACAATCACATGAATATAATAATGATGAAACATAAGTTTTTATATAAATTATTTTCAGTATGATGGCCACCCCATGTAGTAAATTTCCTGCAAAATCTTGTCGATGCACCAAGTTGCACTTGTTCAAAAGCTAAATCAGTCAGCAGATCCTTCTCTATTTCCACGAAGATCAAAGCATGAAGTCAATATGATGAAATATTTACCCAAGTTGAATTTTCCGATGAACATCTTTTGACCCAATTTAGCTTGAAACTGTCAAATTGTATCAAACCATAACATGATGATAATAAAATGTGAGCACCGAATTCAGCATAGTTGGTAACAAACTAAAGTATGTATTGTGGAAATAGGATATATGAGTATACTTCAATTCATGCACATTTAAATAATAGAACATGATAAATATCAAAACACGCATATTTAGCAACACAGGGAAATCAATGCAAAACATGATGTTTATGTTTAAAACACAGCAAAGGAGATAAGCACAAGAATGACATTGCTATAAGAAATACAAAAGAACCCAAAAAATAAAGTACTAGTGTAAAGCAAACCAACAAGTTACACAGTGAAAAAAAAGGTATTTTAATAGATTCCTTAGTCAACCATTCTTTATCTTCATACCAATTTGAGATAACATCTATTTCCTCGTGAGCATTTATTTGTCCAATGAAAAAATTGTTTTGGATGTTAATAAAGTTTTAACTAACATCATTATAACGTGAATGTTATGTTAAAAGTGTTACATATTTCACAGTATTGTTAATTAGAATTCACGAATCCTATGGATACTCACATCCAGGTTATAATAAATGATCTAATGCAAGTATAAAATAATTCCCAACCATATTAGCATTTCTTTGAATGGTAAAATGTCTGCATTACAACGGAGTTTCAGTTCTTAAAAAAATATATGATGGAATAAGGTTTTAGAAAAAAAAAAAGGTATTGTTGGACAATCTAAATTTATTTCTTCTATATAAAATGACTAGTGGTGGCTCTAGTGTGCCACCTCTTTAATGAATGATTTGTATATCTTGTCACATAGTTTGGCTATTTTTAAATTGTGGTTTGTTTAGAATTTAAATAGACTTCAAAATTACTGTGCACCTTTTGAGATTCATTGCAATGCATGGATGTTCTCTTATTTGCACATTTAAATATTTATTTCAATTAATATATGAGTAGCGAAAGTATAAACAATTTGGACTAACATGTCTCTATTAACAATCTTTCATGTTATCATTTAGATTTCGTGTCCCAAGTGGACTTTTGAGATTCCATATATTTATGATAGTCATTTGTAAATTAATCATGTAATTATCATGTCTACCTAGTGAGGATATGTTTCATTGATAATATGCCCCCAAACACCTCAAACCTACAATTCAAAAAGTGTAATTCGAGGGTCATTGTATAAGTTTGCATGCCCCAAAATTCAACCAATATGTTGATAACAATGTGGCTAAAAGCACAGTATGGAACTACGCAAGGGATTACTCAAAAACTCATTAGGAAGTTGGCATATGACTTTTTCTTATGTGAAAGTTCTATCGAATTAAGATTATCTTTGTTTGCATTTAAAATTTGATAATGAAATAGTTCATTTCATCATTGGACAAGAAAATGGGCAAGTTTTATATTTGTTAGGAGCTTTCTAATATTATCGTAATCATGGCAAACCAAACATTGTATAGGTTAACACATGTAATTACAATGTTGTTCTAGTGAAAAATAACATACGTTTTTATTGTCATTGTTATACCAGTTTTTGGCACCAATTAAAACTTGTATACAATTAACTTATTGAACATGTGTTATAATAACTTAAAAAAACTATTTAGGCTGAGTTCTTATCTCTACTTTCCCAATTCATCTCTCTCGTTTTTCGCGCACACGCTTTTCAAACTGCTAAACAGCACTTATTGAACATGTGTTATAATAACTCAAAGAAACTATTTAGGCTGAGTTCTTATCTCTACTTTCCCAATTCATCTCTCTCGTTTTTCGCGCACACGCTTTTCAAACTGCTAAACAGCGTGTTTTTTTGCAAAAAATTTCTATATAAAAGTTACTTTAAAAATCATATTAATCCATTTTTAAAATTTATTTTAGCTAATACTTAATTAATCATGTGCTAAACGCTGCTTCGTTTTGCATGCTAGGGACTCACTCCCGAACACAACCTCAGTATCTTCGTAATATTATTAATGCCTCTGCAAACAAGATTTAACCTTTGTAACAACAAGAGCAATGTTGGACATGCTAAAAAGTTCATGCAAAATTCTTAAAAACAAATTTCTTAACTGTTTGATCTAATTAGTCCAAAGTTATAGAAAATCAATATTAAATCACAATATCTTACATCATCGTTTGTAAAACATTTGTAAGAATTTTTGTTTTGGAAGTGTAGCACTTCTCTAATGGCAACATAGTTACATTAAAAAATGTTTAATGTATTTGTTTGTCCTACTTAAATAAGGAGTGATTACACTCTGGATAATAAAAAAATCACAGGTGGGTACATTGATTGCAAAAACTTGAAAGTTTACTATGTCGGTGTGGTAATTTGGTAGCGGGTTTAATTCATTCATTTCAACAACTAGCTAAATGTGACTTGGCTATGTGTGTGTTCTTGAACAAACCAGGTGCCATGTGCGTTTTTGGCTAAATCAAGGGGCAAAATGTAACTTCCATACTTTTTTTTTTGTGGAAAACTACTAATCTTTTTTGTCCTTGATGTTTTGGACGATATCATCTATATCTATTTATGTGTTGTTACTTTTTTTCAATGTAACTACAATTTCAGTTTAATAATGGTATTCCGTGCCAAACAATGTCCTTAATATGGCTAGATCATGACCTCCAGTACAATAATAATGCATACTCCCTCCGTATTCATAAAGGAAGTCGTTTAGAACAATGTTTAAGTTAAATCTTGAAAATATATATCATGAATAACTCTCAAGTTGTTGAGTTTGAAAATATAAAAATTACATGAATAGATTTGTCTTGAAAAATACTTTCATAAAATTATACATATATCACTCTTCAATAAATATTTTTATAGAAATAAGAAGTCAAAGTTGCGTTTTGTAGACCGTGTCGCTGTCCAAAATGACTTCCTTTACGAGTGCGGAGGGAGTATAATACAAATTAACTCAAAGCACTTCTTGAAACTTTTACTTTAAATTACTTTTTGCAAAATTTGTAAGGAAGTTTCACGCAATCAATGTGTCTAATGGAAAAAAAAAAGATCATGTCCAAGAATGCACCTACGAACTAAGTAATCAATCAGATCAATACACGTATTTTTAAAGTTGTTATACTCAAGTGCATCCTCATTGGCATCGTTGTCTAGTTTTTTACACCAACAGCGCAATACACTCCAATATCTTTTTGACAATTATTTCTAAGAAATTTTGGTCAAAATTTTTTTTTTTAAGATAATCTCATTTGCGATACTTGTAATATTTGCTTTTTTTTTGTATTACTCCATATAGCATTTCATGGAAATTCAAACTAAACAAGGACATAATGGCATTATATGGATAGTATGATAGGCACTTAATGTTGAGTGCTCGCGAAATAGATATACATTATACCAAAATAGTTCTAGGACAAATGACATATAGGTATTTGATCGACGTGATCGTACACTAAGGTGCTCCTCGTCAGTTGTTGGAATGACGTGAACCGGGTCGGGCCAAACCTCGATTCCTTTCATAAAGACTTTCATAGAGATGAAGAGATAAAGGTGACTAGTTCCCCATCTCATTTGGGACGGAAAACAAATCGACATTTGATGTGATACAACCCTTTCCATTTTTGTTGGGAAAGAACGACGAAGTTTATCCAAAACCTCCAATGAAGAAATAAGAGATCAAAGTGCCAACGACATACGAAGCGCATGCGGAAGGGCACAGAGAAATAAAGAAGTGTAAAAGAGAAGCAGTTGAGCTCATTCCCTTCGCTTCATGGGCCCAAAGCGATGATAGAATAAGGCTAGAATAAGTGGTAGAAAGAAAAAAATAATATGTTTATCTCTAATGATCCGCGTGGGGCAATTGATAAATAAATCTTACATCCAAGAACCATAGCACCACACGTTGGTCCACGATGTAAGTGAAGGTGTGGACACATGTTTGGCCTAGGGATGGCAATTGTGCCCGTTTGCCCGTTTACTCGTGGGTAAAAACCCTATTAGGGTTGGGTTTGTTCTCCATTTTATACCCATGGGTTTCTTATTAGGTCAAAAGCTATGTCGAAGGGTAAATGGGCATGGTATGGGTAATCACTACCCATGCCCGCTTTACCCATTTACCTGTGAAATCTAACTTACATGTAGGCTAGGAGTAAAATCCACTAGAATACATAAGCCACTTTCTTTGTTTTCTACGGTTTCCGTTTTATTTCCCTTATTATTTCTCTCCCCCTTCCTCTATCGCCGTCTAAGGAGTGACACCACACCGAGGCAGATAATATTTGATGTTTTAAGTTCGATTCGAACTTAGAAGCTTGTAGACTTTTTGTTCCACTGATTTTGCTGTGGCGGGTAAACGGGCACGCCCGCAGGCATAAGGCGCCTGCGGGCGATGGGCATGGGCAACAATCCTTGACCGTCATGTAGTAACAGGCATACCCACGGGCACAAATAATCTCACGGGCACGGGTATGGGTAGGCACTACCCGTGCCCGTCGCGCCCGATTGCCATCCCTAGTTTGGCCGATAGTGTGGTGATGGTAGAATAAGTCTGGGTGGAGTCTTAACAGGTAGGTATCAACATATAAAATACATGCGTTCTAACCATAGAATTTTTGGGTTAACCATTTTACATATCGTGTGGATTAAAGTGTATGTAGAATTTTGAATGTACAGGAGTTTGCTTTTCCTAAAATTTAGAATAATGCGGGTATTAAAGCTAGGGTATAACATGGTATTAGAGTACAAACATTCATTACATGACACTTTTTTATTATTTAGACCTTTTTTAAAAATAATTTTAATAATAGACCATGCCAAAACTTATCTTCAAAAATAAACCTTTTGGCCACGCCACGTATATGGCATGGCAAAGAATACTGCCACGTCACCGGTCCTGGCGTGGCAACATGTTCCACCGTGGCGGTCGTCGTTCGGACTTGGTGGAGAGGTAGCCCACGTGGTAACTGCCATGCCAGGCTCGGCGATGTATAGAATTTGAGTTATACATGAGATAGAATGGACATGATATTTGTAGGGTATTTTGATTATGTAGGGATGATAGGTTTGTGCACGCAGTGCTTATTTCCTTATAGAAGTCGTTTGCTTGCTCGGTCACGTGGTTCTATAATGAGTATTTGATTTGCATGTGAATATTATGCATGTAGATAGATCCTGGGGTGCGTGTATATTTTGGTTGAACCATTAGTGCAAATAGAAAGTTTGATGGTATGGAAGTAGACATGTTAGTGTTTACGACCAATCCTATATGGGTAGAATCATGTGATCGGGTCTGATCTAAAGTGCAACATGTCGAACCTATGGACATGCCAAGAATGGAAGGTTGCAGGGATTGGATCAAGGAAATACTTTGTGGCGATGCTCATATCATGTGAGTTGAAGTGGTCGACGTATGTTGCATTCGTTTCAAGATCACAAGTTTGTTCTATGGATGTGGTTGTTACAACGTGTGCTAGAAATTTCTCTTCCTACGACACCAACCGATGGTTGCTTACGAGGGATTTAGTCATTTCCACCCATCTAAATTGTATTAAAGACAAAAACAACAATGCTTGAACCATTCATATCTTTAACACATAAATCAAGTCCATCAAAACACTTCTAAAATGGACCATCCAAACCATTCGTTATTGTGGAATTTTCTAACAATACCTCACAAATACCGCTAATACTTCATCTGATCTTTACTCGTTATGTGCCAAATTTGTAACTATAAACTTGTCATGTTCATCTATAAACCACAATGGCCAAGAAAATAATAAAAATACATCCTAACAATATCGATCTCCCAATGAAAATTACTTTCTCACAGGATGGGAGGAAGAATTGAGAGAGGACACTGCCATGCCATCGAGCCAGGCGTGGCAATTGGCAGCTGCAACACTAATGAGCCTGGCGTGACAGGAAGTGGTACGTCGGCGTTCACTTAATCAACACGGTGACAGCTACGAGGTAGCAGGTGCCACGCTGGGACCAACGGTGCGGCAAAAGAGTTTGGCCACGCCAGTTCCAACGGCATAGCCAAAAGGCTCATTTTTGGAAATAAGTTTCGACGAGGTCTATTATTAAAATTATTTATTAAAAAGGTCTAAATAAAAAAATTCTACTCAAACATGTGCATTTGGGACGATGGATATTATATAGCCTAATAGTGTACCATGGACCATGGGCTGGTTTTGGTCTTCTGGACATTCAGGTGCATATGTTCTTGGGAGAGAGATGGTCTCAGGCAGTAGATTTACTTTGGAATGGATAAATATGGGTTGCTCTTAGGCAACTAGAGACTAGACTCTATTCCGGTTAATCTAGTCAACTCTTTTTATTGTATCAGCACCTAGTTCATTACTCTTAATGAAGGTGGAGGATCCATCTTTTTAGATTATTTTTCTATTTATTTTTCCATCTAAGATTAGAACAATATACTTGGTATATAGTAGGAAGAACACATTATGGTAAAAAAAAGTTTGATTCAGATAGACAAAAGGTGTGAGCTCACTGGGTGTGAATGTGATACCCAGCTTGGTAGTAGAGACCCATATGGCCTCTGGTGTTTGTGTGATTAATTTCACATTGAGAGTCTAGATAGATAGCGGCCTACATAAATCCACATGTTCTTATAGTACTTTTGACTTAAACACTTTCACATGGAGAAATGACAAAAGTATAAGTCAGATGTTATGCATATTTGGTCCCTCAAAAGAGTTTGGTGATGCAGATTTTTTGAAACATAGGAATTTCCGCGAGATAGCTAATAAGGACAATTATATAATTAATAATCATAATTTACAAAATTTATTTGGTTAGTATTAATCCATCATTAGGCCGTATGAAAAATACTTCATGTGTGGCATATCAGTTATGCTTATCAATCATAATAGCATAATGCACATGCCTTTTAAGAAAAAATGGCTCCTTGTATATATTTTCAAGTCCCTAAAAATGTTATTTGTATTGACTAATATATTATTATCATGTTACTTTTGTTGTGCCAATTGAGCTAGAGGTCTTAGGGTCTATGGCTTGTAGGGGTTGGGGAATATGGAAAGACTCACTGTTTGCGGGTCTAACATCGTAGTTGGGTGGTGGTGATGATAGATTCCACCGCTAGCATCTTTTATATTAGTATAGATGAATGATCAAGATACATATAAAAACAAATGCATGGATCTTCATCAACGTCTGACAATTGTTGTCTTCCACAATCCCCTTAAGTTCATCTAAGAGTTCGTCATCTATTTGTGCCCATAATTATTTTGAAAATATTATCAGCCTTGCTCTAGTTGATTAGCAGATCTATGGTGATGTTGACATTAAAGTGTACTTCCATGAAGCAAGACTAATAATACCTAAATCATACTACTAGTACGCACCAAATCCCTAAAGAAGATTTAATGGTCATCATCATCATCCATATCATGGTTGCCTTCATGTGCTCCATGAACCTTATATGGCATGGTTTTTTTTTCTACTATAGACGTGATTTGCGATAGTCCTCACATCATACCTTCTGGCATGCTTGATAGTGGTATGTGCAGTTGTAGACTAAGAGTTTGTGGTCCAAAGGTAGAGATGCAAATTAGGTAAGAAATATGCGACAAATGGTAGTGCAAATATCTTATGGCAATGCAAATTGCATATTTGCATGGTTAAGTGTGATTGGCGATCCCATAGAATAACAGCGCTTTTTTGGCCAAAAAAAGGTTATATTTTAAAACATCTTGCATATGTCTTCTCTTTATATCTAAACTTTGAAAGTTGCCTCAATACTATTTACTTTTTGTGTGAACTACAGGTACGCTATGAACTAAAATAGTGAAACCCATATTTTTCTAGGTTAATAATAATCTAAGCACATGTTTTCATGATATCTACAATCATAATGTAAAAAATTAACCCGTCAGGGTAATTATAAATTTGGCATGCCTTAGGAGTAATATAGGATCCAAACTAATGAGATAATTGGGATCATTTCAGATAAGTGTGACCTTTTTAAAAAGAAACTTTAAAGCTTGTCAACATCCTTGCTTGCATATTTGACATAAGTTGATTATAAATTTTTGAGATAATATTTTGTATATGCTTGCATGTTTATATTATAAGACTGAAGATAAGAAAAGCAAACCTAATTTTGTATAATATTGTGTAAAAGTGTATGCATGTACTTTCATCCGTACGATATCTTTTCGAAATAAGAAAATGCACAATATTATTTGCCTGTAAGTTGCAATGAATATCCATCACACCCATGGGAAAACCAATATCAGAATTATTGGTTACTAACTAGATAAACATCTCTTTCATAGACGCTAGATTATGTGGACTTGTTTTCTCCCTGGGAGCACCTTTGCACTTCACATTGTTAATGTCGTAAGACAAATCAAGGATCCGACTATGGAGAGGCATAAGGAAACTAGATGAAACTATGTGCATTGTTGAAACATTATAATAGATGTTCTAACATATTTAGAATTGATTTGTTAAAATATTTAGGAAGAATTTTAAAAACAATGGCATATGCTATGTTCTAATAATTATGTAATACTATAGATTGGCAGGAGGCAAAAAGGTTGTGGACTCGCATGATGTATTATTAGGTTGTGCATAGAGATAACTGATAAACATTACTGCTCGATGTAAGTTACTCATAGGAAGCAGTCTAGCAAGGAATGATTTGTGCCTTTTGAGGGAATGATATGATGGTTAGAGCTTTTGAGATGATTTTGTTCAACCTTGGACAAGCTTTGTAGTAATGATGCTAGTTAGTTTGTTTGTAATATACTCCATCCGCTCTAATATATATATATATATATATATATATATATATATATATATATATATATATATATATATATATATATATATAAAAGACATCGTTGTTTTCTGTAAAATCACCATTTTAAAATTTTGACTGATAATTAAACAAAAATATGTTGTTAATGCTACACATGTAGTATCATTAGATTCAAATTTTAAAAATACTCTCATATGATATTGTTTTTGTAGTTGATAATATATAGCAAAAGAAATTAATGTTCAAAGTTGGAGATTGTGTAAAATCATAATACACCCTCTAGTTTTAAACGAAGGGAGTATAAAAGATATAAGATCATTCATAATTTATCACATATATGGTCAGCATATTATGTGTGTCTTACGTGCGTATAAAATACATATTAGTATTCATAAAACAAGTTTAAAAACGATTGTTAATGATTCTAGTATGTGTGCATAATTCACTTCTTTGGGTGCATTTCAAAATGCAACACTTTAATTAGTATGGCAACAAACTAGATAAGAAATCAAACTTGACCAAGTTGTAGTGATAGCCATAACTTCATGAAGTACTAAACACAACTAAATCTTCTAAGCCAACAAAGAAGAGATACCTAGTCAAATTATATTCAAGGGGATTTTTAACCCCCACCCCCTCGTGTGCCGGGAATTGTGGGGATTTTTTAACACTTTGACACTTTTTTTTTGCTATCTTAGTTGAATGCAAGTCCGAAGCATTGCAAACATAGCTAATAAGTAATAACCATAGACATTGTGGTTAGAATGTGATATGGAATAGCAGGAGGTAGTGCGTGTATAGCCTCTAGGCTTTGAGTGTTAGTAACCATGGACAACTTCAATATTGAGATAACGAGAAAAGGTAAGAAGAGGTAGGGCACATGTTAACCATTAAGATACGCGTCAAATAAATCCAATGGCCTGAACTTTGATTGAAATCCTCAACATTTTGCCTGGATGTATTCAAGGACAAACCCTTGAATAAAATGTTAAGGTTTGCTGGAGATCTATATGCCCCAATTTCTAATAGTGGGTTGTCATAGAGACTTTTGTCGTACATTAGATGTTCAATAGATTTATTAGCGAAATTTTTTATCCCAAATGTTAGGACAAATTCCTAGATGATTTAACACATGAAGGGGACGACCCAACAAATATTAAATAATCTATGACATACATGTACGAGTTATTTTATCAATTTTGTGTTATTTTGTTGTCTACAATCATGGTCATTACTTAAACATCGCCGCATTGATTTCCTAGTTTTATGTTAATTTGGGTCTATTGTCCCATCCTAGTTCAAAATTTAGAGGAGTTTATTCATTGTTAGTGAAAGATCAACCTCACATTTAGTAAGGAAAATCATACACTAGTATGGCTTTGGATCGATTTGGTCAGATTGAGGGGGAATAAAATTCTCCTTCCGTTCTAGTTTACTTGTCACTCGTGTGCAAGGCAAGCTAAAATGCCTCTAGTCTATTTCATTAGCAAAATAGCAAAATAACGGTTACTACAAGATACTTCTATATGTTGTGGTGGAACTTGATGGTAGTTAAATTCAAAAACATATGCTACAAGAAGCATCTACTCCATCCGTCCCAGAATAAGATCATTTTTAGCCTCTCCCATTTATCCCAAAATAAGTTCATATTTTAGCAATTATTGCAACAGAGTTTGTAAAAGTAGGGGGAAAATACATTAGGAGTAGATAAAGTGAGGAACAACTGCATTGGAATTTGATGAAGTGAAGGTATTCTAGTTTTTTTTCCTTAGATATTGGTACGCGTGAGATGCGTGAAAAATAAACTTATTTTGGGACGGACAGGATATAATGAGTTTTAGAGTTGGTCACGGTTATTAAGAAAGTAAGTAGAATTAAATGGTGGAAGATTGTGATTGGTTGAGAAATGAATGTAGGTGGAGAAATTGAATGGTGGAGGGTTGTGATTGGTTGAGAAGAGAATGTTGGTGGAGAAGTTGTAATATTTTGGAACAAATTCTAAAGGCTAAAAGTCGTTATATTTTGGGACATATGGAGTATTAAAGATAGGAAATGCCCTATTTAAGAAAGCTACAGATCCTAAAAAGCAATTGGTGAGTATCTAGCTGAAGCTTACGTTATCCAACTTCTGGCTTCCAGTTCATTGATTATTGATTATGCACCTTCCGACTCGTAGAATCTGAAATAAGAATCTAGACCATTTGGACAAGCTAAGGGCCTGTTTGGCACAGCTCCAGCTCTAGCTCCACTTCTCTTGGAGCTGGAGCTCAGCCAAACAATTACAGCTCCATCAAAATTGGGAGTGAAGCTGGGTGAAGCTCTCACAAAATAAACTAGAGTTGTGGAACTGGGTTTAGGCAACTCCACTCCAGACCTAACTCCTGGAGCTAAATTTTGGAGTTGGAGTTGTACCATATTGGTGGTGGAGGGGGTGCAAAACTAGAAAAATGTGGGTTGGAAAATGTGTAGGGCGTACATTACCAAGAAATAAGAAAAGTTGCCATTTGTTCATAAGTGAATGCGAATATATGGAATATGTGATTTCATCATTTGTTCGTGGATTTATCGGCCAAAGCCAAACGCGGTTCTCCTTGAGAGTTGATTTTAGGGGGCATTTTTTTTATTGAGGTCTATTTTTCAATCTTGGTTTTTAAACCACTTAATATATATAAAAAATATTATACCTATGAATTATTCTGGGTTGTCGCTCAAACAATCAGAGCGCGCGATTTTTAGCATCATGGTATGAAATGGACTATTGTGCACAATTGGGCTAACTTTGTGAGTGATGTGCTTGTTTTTCAATCAAGTTGCTTGACATATATAAATATATTATCAATGTTCTTTATAGTATATCATTAATAAAGGTTAATTAGATAAATATGTTATCCCACTACTATATCACTAAGAATAGTCCTGTTCGATGTGTACACTAAAATACAAGAAATAAGCCATTACAAAAAAATCTTTAAGCAGTTGTATCAAATAATATTATTTAACATATGCCACTCAATACCATAACAAAAGACTATTTATGGGAATAGGCCGGTCGCTACAGAGCAAGCCGACTTCGTCCCTGTCGCTGAAATAAATTAAAGAAAACACACACAGCTGTACTCCTTCATCACTCCCTCTCAGAGAAAAAAAAAACAAGATGCCGAAAAAAAAGTTGGGAGAAAATGATAAACTCCTCACTCGCCGTAGGCCGTACACTGCGGTGGCTCTCAGGGTGATGCGCGTATTGCTGCTCGCCTCCGCCTCTACGAAGGCTGGTGTCTCCTCATGCGAAACACGTGTAAAAGCACAACAGGGGAGGAAAAACAACGCGGCCCACGCCGTCGGGGAGACGAAGCGCGGAACAGTACAAGGTGTCAAAGCTTCATATATTAGATACAAGCTGCTGGCCGCTGCTACTGTACAGGCTAAGAGAACAAGATCCTACTAATCAGAAATCACAGGGCTGTCATGCAGCGCAACGCCGGTGGGTGGCGGTGGGGGGTTTTTTTGGGGGGGGGGGGGGGGGGGGGGGGGGGGGTGGCCTCTGCGAGATAGTCTCGAGCACATGGCGTGCACTAGGCTTACCCATTACGATACAGTATAGCAGGGAGAATCATCGATCGATCCGGGATAGCAGAACGAAATGGGATCGGAACCAATCGGCAGATCCTGCCGCGGCGGGGGGTCTCGATTCGGCCGCGGCTGGGTTTTGATCGTAACTAACAAACTAACAACAGGAGGAGGCGGGGGGAGGGAGGGGGATGGAATCAGAGAGCGAACCTGGAGGAGGAGTACTCGTAGAGCTTGCCGGCGGGGGAGAAGACGAGGAGCGCCACCTCCGCGTCGCAGAGCAGGGCGAGCTCGAACGCCTTCTTGAACAGACCCGCCCTCCTCTTGGAGAACCGCACCTGCCGGCTCGCCTTGTCCTCGATCCGCCTCAGCTGCACTCTCCCCCTCCGCGCCATCCCCGCCCCGCAAAACCCTAGCTCCCCTCCCTCTCCGCCTCTCGTCGGTGGGGGAAAACGGAGGCGTGCGTGCGTGCGTGTGTGGTGGTGTGGTGGTGGGGAGAAGTGGGGGAGGAGGAGGAGGGGATCGATGGGCGCGCGTGGGGGGCCCCCATTTGACGAGGCGGATGTACACCTCAGACGCCGCGTTTCCGGGGCTATTTATCGGGGGCTCCCAAGCCAAACCGTCTTTTACACCCCCGCTGATAGGTCGGTTTCCCAGACCTTTATTTTGCTCTGCGCACGCAAGCGCAAAAGCCTCACAATCTTGTCAGTGTTTTTGTCCTTTTCTAAAACTAGTAACGCTTCCCCTTTCCCTTATTGAGCACTCTGGGTGTCCGTAGGGAGATGCTTTCTCCCAGCTAAACACACATCTACACTACCACCACAAATGTCGGTTTAAACTAGCAATGGTAGCTAGCAGTAGTAAAACGTTGGCATCATTTCGGTGTCATACTAGTACTTTTTTCTGTTTACGCAAGTTGGTCTTTTGGCAACAATTGCTAAATTTTATAGTGGTAAATAATTAATTTGCTAAGAGCACTCTGGGACTCTGGGTGTTCATGGACTGCCTCTGACTCTCATAATTATTTTCTCAAGTACTTCAGTTTTATTATTGCTTGAAAAAGGAAAAGTATGCGAATTACTCCTCCGTCTTAAAATAAATTCATTTTTCACCTATTCCACACATACCAATACAAAACCAAAATTACTAAAATACCCCCCCCAAAAAATGTATCAAATCCCCAAAGCAACTATTTTTTCTATTTCATCTACTCTCAATATAATTATTTCATACTTTCATAAACTCGGATGCAATAATTACTTTAAAAATAAATTTATTTTAGAACAAATAAAAGAAGCTAAAAATAAACTTATTATAAAACACAGGGAGTACGTATATCATACTCCTCCGCCCAAAACATAATAACTTGACACGTCTAGATTTATACTATTAGGATATGTCCCTCACTATCCTGTGTTGTTATATTTTACTTTTTTTGTTTTATATTATAAGTTGTTTTAATTTTTTTTAATTAAATTTATTTAAGTTTGTTTTATAGAAATATATAGTTTGAATGGCATGGCAGGTCAAATGAAAAATCAAATTCTAAAATCAGAGAAGAGCATTACCCTTAAATTGCTCCGTTTGCACATCAGCAGATGGCAACTTGCACAGGTCGGTTCCCCAACTTTTTTCCCCCCTACTTAGGAATAAATGCTTTGCGCACACCATGCAAACGATTCGCTCTCATGTTAATGTTTTGTCCCTTTCTAAAACTAGTAACGCTTGCTCTTTCCCTTATGAGAAATTTGGGTGCGCATAAAAGTAGTATTATATTTACAAATAAACAGATATCATACCTTTAGTTTGATGAAAAGGACGCATTCATGTGCATATGTGTCGATTTAAAATTGTAAATGTCAGTGGCATCTGAAAGACTTAAAAGATATTGAAACGAGTTACTAAAAAATGTTTGTGTTTGTGATTTTTAACGATCCACATTAGAATTAGGCTTTTTTTTCTATTTCCCTCATTCCAGATCTATGCACATCTAATTTTCTTTTACCCGAAACTTCTTCCCGCCAACAATCATAGCTGAATTTTCATACTCTTACCGTTTGCATTTATTTGGCAATCTTGAGTTTTATTACTTCGATTTTAACTACAGATAATTTTAAAAATGGCTGGCTACAATTACCAAAAGTAATTTTAAAATGGTTGGATGCAATTAACGAAAGTATTTTAGTTATGTTTAGCATGTAACCAAATTTGATAATACGGTACTTTTTTTAATACTTATATTTTGTTTCAAAAAGAGACAAGCTGTGCACCAGCATAATTTTTTTTAGTACTCCGTGCTTGGTTGATTACCTAAAGTGGATATTATTAGAATTTATTTTAATAAGATAAAGAGACACATGCACTTGAAACGTCTCTTTCAGTAACATTTGCAGTGATATGTATACATGCATGGCTAATGCAGACAATTTTCGTCTTTTCTTAAATTTTTATCACCGTGCTATGAGTAAATTTTTTTAGAGTAAATTTAATTTGGGCTAGTTTTTATTGCCGGTGTTTTCCTTTCAACAACCCTTTAATCAGTGTTTTTATCTTGGTCTTGGTAATTTTATCTTTGTGGCACTTTGCATCACTTAACTCTTTTATCCATATGCTTTCAATTTATCATATGTAAAAAAGAAAGATCTACATATAGCTAAGTGTGTTTATTGATAAGTATAAGCCACCGTACTTGAAGTCGTTCGTAGCTTGAGAAAATAGTTGGGATGGTTTATAGTGAAAATATTGATTTAAAGGGTGATCCAGAGTAAAAAAGGTGATCAAAATGAAATTTAGTCAAAACTTCAAGAGAGTGATTAAGATAAAGCTGTAGTACCATACTCCTACCTCTTTGTACCTTACTAATTAAATATTACGTCACCCAACGTTGTAGACTGATTAAGATAAAGAGGGCCGACGCTGTCCGGTCCGTGAATCTGTAAACAGTTTTATAAACCAATCAATAAGTGCCATATAATCACTCGCAGAGTAGTATAGTGCATTCTTTGTACTACGGTCAAATATTTAATTATAAATCATTGCAACTAACCAGATGGACAACCTATCAGTAATCACGAACAGTTTAATGCATCAGAGCGACTATCTTAATGGTGGGTTGTTCTCCGATTTGTCCATCACAACAGTTTAGAATTCCAACTCTAGTCAGGCAGGAACAGTATAGTACTCGTCTAATTTAAAATATTTGACCGTAGTTTGGAAATAGTGGGCCCAGAATTCGCTGTAGCTGTGTACACGTAACAAAAGTAAAGAAAAGACAAGGCCCGAAATGAAGAAGGCTGTGAGACCTGACCTGACCGACCCCCGCTTTGGCTCGGGGAGGTAAACGTAGTAATTTTCCCGATTAGGGAAGCGCGGAGGCGTTGCTTGCACCTGTCCCTCGGAGGTTTGAGGTGGACCTGACAAGGCGCGACGGCGGCGACGTGGACTGCACGGCCTGGACGCGTGTCATCACCCCACCGCTCCTCTCCTCTCACCTCCCCGTGTTTCAAACCTTGTCAGGCGTGGGCCCCACACCCGACGTGTGCAACCTCGTCCACAACCTCCGGGTACACGTCCCGCTTCCGCTTTAAAAAATTAGTTTCTTCAATCCTTTTGGGGGCATGGTGGAGTATATGTGGTGCGGCGGCGACGAACGGACCAGGCTCGGGTCGGGCGGTGTGGGGCCCGCGGATCAGCTTGCGTGGTGGGGGTGGGCTCCAGCTAGGACGCCGCGCCTTTGGTGCAAAATATCTCCGCCTGCCGCTCCGGCCAAAGGCCGCGAGAGATAAGCTCTCTTTCTTTATCTTTCTTCCGTATGGAGAGATAAGCATTGCTAGTGCTACTGATACTGCGGGTAGTAAGGTCTCATCGGTTGACGGTTGTCCATAGTCTCATTTTAAACCGTCACGGTTTTATTAATAACAAGAAGTAATTTGGGTATAAAAATATTATAGCGACTTCAAAACTAATGTTAGATAAACAGTGCGGTCAAAATATCTTAAAATGAACTTCCAGATTAGATTTTAAAATTTAAATTTGAGTAAAGTATATGGGCGGTCTCTAAACTTGTGTGGGTGTCACCTAGGTCCCTACCCTCTCAAAATGAATTTTTGGGTACCTCAACTTGTCTCGAGTATCGTATAGGTCCAAACGGGTTTCAATCCGCTCAATGTGCTGACGTGGCATGCCATAGTGGCGTCTACGTGTCAATAGAACCCATGTACTAGCACATATAGAAAAAATTAAGAACATATTTTTTCTCCTCTCTTTTTTCATTTGTTTTTTCAAAATTAAAAACATCATTATCTCCTCTCTCTCCCCCCTCTATTTTTAAATTTTATTTTTTCTATATAACTGACATGTGGATCTCACTAATATGTAAGCGTCACCGTGGCATGCCACGTCATCTCACGGAGTAGGTTGGAGCCCGTTTGGATTTATATGACACTCATAACAAGTTAGGGATCGAAAAATGCATTTTGAGAGTTTATGGATATAGATGACACATTCATACAAAATTAAGGACCGCCCGTACACTTTACACTTTAAATTTTGACTTTGCTTTTAGCTTTTTTGGGATAACTGATGGAGCTCGTAGTACTAGAGGAGTACTACTACTCCTAGCTTAGATGCATCTCTTTCTTCCGCATGGAGAGATAAGCATCGCTACCGCTATTCCTACTCCTACTGCAACAGCAGGGACTCATCGGTTGTCCATAATCTTATTTTAGATCTTAACGACTTATTAATGATAAAAAATAATTTATTTAACTTTTATATGTATGTTCACACCGACTTAAAAAACTAATGCTGAAAAAATACGTTTAAAATATCCTAAAATCTATTTTAAAATTATTTTAAAATTTAAATTTTGGTTTTAATTTTAGCATTTTAGGTAACCGATAGGCGGTGGGGCTCGTAGTACTACTCCTAGCTCGAGATGCATCTCTCCTGGCCCCCTTTTGGAAATGACGCTGCTTTTGTTGCTCCTCTAGTACTTTGCGGCTGTACGAAACGATTCCCAGCTGCAGTAGTGTTTTTTTTTTCACACCAAAACTTTACGGTAATCAGTAATCACAAAAGCAAAGCTCGAACCGCCATTGAGCAAGTTGCAGTATAGACGACGACTTTGTTACAGGAAGACGTACAATTATTATTCCTACCCACGTAAAGATGTATGCATCCGATGCTACTAACGTACAGATACAGTACAATTCTGGAGTACCCTTTTTTGTACATCATTTTTTTTTTTGGGTGTTGAGACAAAGCCTTTTTGTCGCAGCGTGTGTACCAGCAACAAATGGGCCTACGCAGGCTCGGCCCATACTTCTCCCCCACCAAGCCCAAGCGCCCCCACCGGAAAGGAATGACAGCTCAGCCCGGCCCATTCTGCAACCGACGACGAACCGACTTTTATTCTCTTGTGGGCCATCGGCCCGGTAGCAGTTTACGCGGGCCCATCATATGGCTCTCGCGTCCCAAACAGCAGCAGCAACCAGCAAGGCGGATTCGGCGAGCCGCCAGCGACGATGCCTTCGCGGCGGCCGGAGAAGCTGTATGCGCCCGCGACGTCGCCGGAGCGACCGACCGCCGAGGTTCCCACCGCCGCGGATCCCGCCGGAGAGCACCAAAGGTTCATCGCCACAACCATCCTCACCATATTGGCATATTCCTCTTCCCTTTTCCCTATTTTATTCTTACATCCAATTCCTCTTTTGTGGAACAATCGATCCTAACATCGAATGAATGCGCGGTTCATCTTAGTAATTGATTAGGATAAATCCAGAGGCATAGAGGAACCTCCTACGAAGTAGCTACTAGATCGGCTTCATGGCAGCAGTAATCTGATGCGGCCGGTGCTTGCTTAGTCATCCGATTCTGATAAGAGATTCTTCAGTGAGTCAGTCACCCGGCCGGCCACCCAAAGCATCTGCAAAAGTACCCCATTGGCTAATTTCCACCAAGAGAGCTGCTACAAAACAGGATCCCGGGTAACCTGTATCAGAGGTATCGGGTACCATGCAACTGGTACCACAACAGGTATCAGGTATCAGGTACTATCTCTCATAGAAGGGTATCCCGTTAACGGGATACCGTTGTCTAGGTTTTAGGTTTTCTGTTCCACCAAATTATTTAGCAAAAGTAACTGCACTTTCCCTGCATCTGCGTGCATGCTTCAATCGGTCAAGTCGTCACGGAACATCCCAGAAAGAAAGGAGAGATCAGACGCGGAGATGGTTGGAAGAGATAGTTTCAGAGTGGATGTAAGCGAAGCTCGATCGATTCTGACCTGGCCAGTGGTAGCTGAATTTGCCGCATCATCGTCCAGCACAGGCGATCGAATCCGGCACCCAGTGGCTGTTACTTGCTAGCGATTGATTTGGTTGCATCGATCTGATATTTTTGTTTGCACACATCACACATCTGTTTGTGCGATTGATTTGGTTGCACCGATCTGATATTTTTGTTTCCACACATCACACATCTGTTTGTTTTGGACATATGTGCAAGTGTGCAGCTAGTGGTTGCTTCTGTTCATCCATAGGCTTCTCTTTTCATATGCTACTATAATACAGTACTCCATATTTCCGTCAGAAATGAGAAAATATCAAAGGAGAAGAGACCATGCATTGGCTGCTCAAAAGTGGAAAACTACATCTGCCAATTTGCCAAAGCAACTTTTATGTGGCCAGATCCTTCTGGCTCTTTTATCTGTTCTTCTCTTGAGACTCTCAAGAATTGGAGGTTGATCACCTGGGCCCTTGGAAATCTGATGCTGTCACTTGTACAGGAGGAGATCTCTACACACAAACCTACAGCATACAGGTGAAGGAAGAGCGATGGGTACTTCGCAAGCAGATAGAGAGGAATCTGTCGAACAATCTCCTTTTAAATTTGCAGCAAAGGCACAGGAATAGAATATCCAAAGGGAATCCTTTATGATCTGGAAAAGATCAAAAGAGCTAGAAAAAGTGAGCCAAAGAACCAAACCTTGCAATGGAGGTGCACACCTGGATATTTGCAACAGTATATCTGAAGATTTGTGATGCTCCATTGCTGAAACTACAGGACCTCTCTGAGCTCTTCTGCCACTCACTTGTCAATGGGCCCTTCATAGCATACTGGGCTCACTTGTCAGTGACTGTCCTTAGGCGCATCATGCGTTCAGCCCTGCACAACAGCTGATGGATGATTCTTCTTCTGGTCGGATGCATGTTATCCATTGGCATCAGAAATAATTCTTCTTGTTTACATGCAATGTTATCCGTTGGCATCACAGAGAATTTCTTCTTGCTCCATGCATGTTATCTACTGGCACCACAAAGAAGCAGAGATGTGACCTCCAGAGTCTACTCTGATCATCTCATTCACAGAGTTTGCCACACACCCAACCTGCATATATATATAGGGGTTATCTCCTGCTGCATTTCACAGCAACCACAGCCAAAGCAAATCTTTGAGCAAGCTAGGCAAAACTTAGACCCCAAAAGAAAAAAATGGAGGCAAATCTCAAGAACAGTGCTAGAGGAGGGGCCAAGGGGAAGGTGGTGACAGTATACTCCAAGTATGTCAAACCCCAGAGTAGCCCTTCTGTAAGTGTCACACAGGCCTACTCCTACCAGCCAAACTACTCTTCCTCCATTGATGTAGCTGCAGCTGCAAACGGCTCCTATGGTGGCGGCAACGTCGACGAGAGGGCGACGGCTTACATCTTGGCCGTCAGAGAGCGTTTCAAGAAAGAATGGATGTAGGAAGATTGTGTCAGGATCCATTCCAGAAGAGGTTTATATTTGCAAGAATGTCTTCTGGGTAGCCATGCCTATGCTTGCATGGATGTAGGTAGTAGCTCCTTACTATGTCATGCTTTCCCATGTTCTTCCTTCTCTTTTTCTGTCAAACTAGAGTTTGATTGGATGAGTGTAAGGGATGAATAACAGCTTCTGTTTCTGAAACCTGGTTGTCGTTTTGACTCTCCAGAATATTTACCTTGCTGGTTTGAAGAGCTATTTTAAGTAGAACCCGAGCTTAAGAAAAAACCTATGGTTTGAGAGCATGACAAATATGACTATGTATTCTCGATCATGCCTTGAGCATGAAGGGGAGCATAATATGAAAATAGCTAACACAAATTGGAGGAATTTTGTTGACATAAACATCCAAATAGCGGAAATTCGTACGTTCTCTGTCACATATTCTTCACCTATGTAGCTTTGTTTTTTCTGTCCCTTTTAAAGAATACCACTTTACAGAAACTGATACAATTGCTTTTCTGAATGATCTGTTTCTTTTCACTTCAAATAATGCAACTTTAAAGCATGAAATTACGCCTCTGCTAAAGATCAGCAATTTCCCATGCATGTTTCTTCTGTGTTTTTTTTTTATAAAAAAAATATCAAGAACCAACCAGTTTGCACTGGAAGTTAGTATATAACATTTTTTTCCTGTAGCATCTCAGTACTTGATCTTGATCTTTGCTTCCACTGAGCTGTCCTCCTTGACTTCTTTAGCCAACGAGGGTTAAACATCAAATAAAAAACAACCAATTGTATTATAGAAAGCATAGTCATCTGAATTCAGAACTTGTCCTCCTAGTTAATATCGCTAAAAAAACAGAAAACTTGATCTCCTAGAATAACGGCTACAGAAGTGGTCCAAAACCTTAATTTAGTCACTGTCTTCCAACAAGATCTCTGTTGATGAACAGCATGTGAAAAGCAAGCAGCTCTACACATGTCATCATTTCATCTTGGCATATGCCACAAATGCAATGATTTTGTTTTCAAGAATACACAGGAACATGTGTAATGCAGTAATTTTGTACTAGCATCTTCTCTCTCTTATTTTCAGAAATACCAGTACATATAAACCACAGTTCTCCTCCATGGCATCTTTTCAGCTAGCTAGAGAAAAGTCTTAGCTCAAGAGGGGTGAACATCAAACAAGGAAGCTAGAAGGGCAGACAAGCAACAGAAAGAAGACCTATCTGAAATCTGAAACTTGTGTTCCTAGAACAACGGCACCAGAAGTGGTCCAAAACCCTTAATTTAGTCCCTGTCTTCCAACAAGGTCTCTGTTGATGTACAGCATGTGAAAAACAAGCAGAGCCACACGATTAGAAATAATCAGTAATCCTCCAGCTTTTGAGGCTAATTTGACTATTCAAGTACAGTTAACTTATGTCTAGTTCCTGCTGAACTAGCCCCTACACCAATCAAGTGGATAGCCAAATGTACACACAACAAAAGCTGTACCACTACAGTACAAGTCAATAACCCTCCAAAAATAATATCACTAGTTCTAATAATGCAATTGTGAATCATAAGCTGGCTTGGGGGTATTTCCCATAAACTGGAAATACCAGGCAAAGTTGGAAAATGTGCATATCATGGTGAATATTTTTCAGTATCACCAAGATAATTACAACTATTATCACTGACATATTTTGTTGAACAACATTACCATCTCCCTAGCATCTGATCTATCAGGAATTCAGCTCAAGAACAGGGCCTCGCCGAGATCAAAATCGGAACCCGGAATCTCCACTACCACGATGAGAAAGGAAGAGCCTGGATTGCAGCATCGGAGCTACCCTGATCGGCGCTGACATGGTGGTGGTAGTAGCCATGGTATTGCAGCTGTGCACTTGTGGTAGTAGGAGTAGTAGCAGTAGTAGCAGTGGTAGTGGCAGATTTTGCCAAGATGGACGTGTCCTTGCCGGCCATTCTGACGTAGGACAGGCCGGTGAGCGACACGTCGCCGCCGCCGCCGTACTGCCCGCCGCCGGCGACGAGAGGCTGTGGGATGGTGATCTGCGCCGTGGGTGTGGGGTTGTCTGACAGAAGAGAGAGAGCACAGTTGTCCAGACCCCCGTCGTGGGCGAACATCTTGCCGTTGCTGTGCCGGCTGCTGCTGCTGCTCCTGCTCTCCGAGGAAGGCGTGATGGTGAACGGCTGGCACCCGAACAACGGCGACGCCGCGGCGGCGCCGCCGCCGTGGTCGGCCGTCAGGAAAGGGAAGTGGTGCTTCCTCGCCTTGTTGCCGCCGTGGTGGAAGATGGAGGCGGCCGTGGCGGCGCCGGCGCCGTTGAGGTGGAGGGCGTGGTAGTACGGCTCTTGGAACACGTCGGCGGCCTCCGTCTTGACCACGTTCGCCGGCCACTTCGTCTCCTGCGGCGACATGGACGCCGCCGTCGAGAAGATCTGCGGGTACGAGGTGAATCTTGCCGCTCCTGCACACAGAAAGCGATGGACACCAACAGTGAGGCCGACGTCTCATGAGCCAAAACATTGTCACTCAACTATTTGCTTTTCTTGGCAGAATTCAGGTACAGCTCCTGTTCTTGGAAGATATTCTCTGATGATAAATTTGTTACTGCTAACTTCCAACGCTATGATATGATTTTTTTTTTATAATATTGTTTTTCAGATATGCAGCGGCGAGTCAATGCTCTAGTTTATGAACGATTCCTCAGGGAATTGTTGAAAATGACCTGTCCTAGATGATCCAAGATGCAAGGTCCAAAAACTACGGTGGATTTTCCATGATGACATGATATATCACACGACTCCAATTCAGGTCAACTTTGCGCTTTCAGACAGCTACAGTAGTTTTACTTGTATCATGTAATGCAAACGTTTACTACTGCCAGTCAACAGGAAGGAGATAAGAAATGTCAGGTTTAGTAGGTCGCACTAAAATAGTTCGATCAAACCGAACGGGGATGAAAAATGTCAAAATTTTCTGCTTCGCTTTCAAGTGCTATTTCAGCTGTCAGCTATGAAAACGAAAACTTTATTCACGTCCTTTCCAAACTGTAGGCTGATGCATGCGGCTTGCCAATTATGGAGAGCTTTTCTACGGTCCCTCAGGTACAGTATCAGTGTATCATACTGTATTTTTCTAACTTAATTCATATTACACCTTAATCTTAGGAGATATCACAAATAGTATTACTACTTAACGACAATAAAAAAAAAAGGATTGTTGTGGATAATTTTCGTGCTGTCAAGAACAGAACAATCTCAAGAACATATGGTTTGCAATTGCATACCGTGGTGATTGGCGAAAAGGTTGCCGGGGTTGAGAGGATCAGGCTGCGGCTTCCGACGCCGCTTGTTGTGCCCGTCGAGCCGCTTCCTGCAGCTCCTCTTCTCCTCATCGAACTCCCCGAGCAAATGAAACCTGTCAAAGAAAACAACAACATCAAACAATCAATTCATCCATCCGGTCACAGGGGCTTCCCTGAATCTCTGAATCTGAATCCATTGTTATGTACTTATGTGTGATGCAAATCTCAAATGAATGATCATTCAGAAGTATCCAAATGAGAGCTAGATCTACTGGTTGGTGCTAGTAATTGCCGGAGTGAAACTGTGAAAGAATTAAGCTGAGCATATGGATGGGACTGGAATATCGTTTGTCGTGGCCAGGTGAGCATCTGGAACGAGGAGCAGCAGCAGCAGCAGATGCAGGGTGGAAGGTGCCAAAATCGTTGGTGTTGCGCGAGTGAGCCACGAATGCGACCGGGAAAAGCATTGGCATGGCCCTGCAAGTGGTGCCAGTTCCATTGTATCTTGCCTATTCTGCTGCTGCTGCCATGGTGGTGCGCTGCTGCGTCGTCGTGGGGACAGAAAGACAGTGTCCCTCCCGAGGAAGAAGAGGAAGCACGGTGGCCAATGCAAATGCTTTGTCTGGTTCAGATTCTTCAGGCTCCAGGGACCAGATCACCACCCAGAAATCAAAATTGATCTCCACCAAAGGTTAGTTGGTCATTCTAGCCTAATCAAAAACTCGAGTTTTTTTTTAACCAAAAACATTGAACTTTGAGTTGCTATGTCTAAATAAGTTAGTTTCTCTTTTTTTTTTCAAAAGGAATTGAACTTTGAGTTGCTCTGTTTGGATAGGCTAGCTGGTGATTCTAGCCTAATTAAACTTCATAGTTTTTTTTTAAAAAAAATAAAAAGGATAAGAATTGAACTTTGAGTTGCTCTGTTTGTATAAAGATTCAAGTATTCAACCTTTGGGGCTGCGTACGTAAAAGGATTGAACTGGTCTGAAATTCTGAATTACTGTGGGGTTGGAAACAGATGGATACCAGAAGTTTCGGGGTGTGGTGGTGGCTGCACGTCGGCTTGTTAATTGCAAACGCCAAAAAAGCGTCATGATAGCAAACGGACAGAAACTAAAACAGCGCCAAAAATCAAATCCACCCGTAATAACCACAAAAAAAAATTTACACCAACTAAATCTGCATGCAAATTCTCGTTTTCTGAAAAGGAAATGAAACATGTATATTTTGTTTTTCAAAGAAATGAAATGGAAATTGAGGAGGAAGTAGAGAAATGCATGGGGGGTGACGTCACGTACCTGCTGCACTGTTGGCAGAAGCGCTGCTGCTGGCCGGCGACGGTGACGACGGCCGTCTTGGAGTGCGCCTCGCACACCTTGTGCCGCCGGTGGTAGTCGCGGACGCACTTGGACAGGTCGGCGGCGCACCCCTCCACCGAGCACGCCGGCACCGCCGCCTGCTGCCCCTGCCCCGCCCGCGCCCGCTTCCCCGCCGCCGCCGCGGAAGACGACGACGACGCCGGCGGCGGCGGCGGTGGCGCCACCGCCGCCGGAGCAGCCGACGCAGCAGACACCGTCGTCGTCGTCTTCCAGCTCGTCGGCGCGCCGAGCTTGAGGTCAAGCGCGCCGCCTCCTCCTCCGCCACCGCCACCGCCACCGCTCGGGCCGACCACCGTGCCGAGGTCCCAGGAAGGCATCTTGGCGTCCCAATCCATGGCGAAAAAAAGATCGAGCAACGAAACGTAAGTACTATCACGAGATCTCTTGTTATCCTCTCGATCTTGCTGCTGCTGATGCCTCTATCTGTTCTTGAGCTGAGCTTTTGCGCTCGTACAGCAGCAGCTGAAGCTCAGCTCCTCGTCTCACCACAAAAAGGAGTGTTGATTGGAAGCAAAAGCTCACAGATGACAGGGAAGAAAAGGAGAAGAGATCACAGCAGCAGCAGCTGCATGCAATTAAGAGTCCAAGAACAGGTGAGGCCAACCACCTCTCGTCTCCTCTCTTCTCCCAGCAGCTGCAGTTTAATGCAAGAAGAAGATGAATGGATGGATGGAGGTAGGAAGCTGCAGCTAGCTAGCAGCAACCCCAAGAAAGACCAGCCTTGGAGATGAGATGAGAGGAGAGGGGAGACACAGTGGTTGCAGGCACAGGGGGGAGCTGGACTCCTATTGGAGGACTACAAACTCCAAAGGTGGCAATAATTGCCAAGAAGAGGAGAGGGGGGGTCACCCCTCTGCTACACTGTTCACTCACTTTAATTGCCAATGCCTCAAGACATAGAGAGACAAGTGTGTGGTAGGAGAGAGTAGGTGGGAAGGAGAGAAACAAAACCACCACCACTACACCATTACCATGGACCAAGGAAGAAGAAGAAGATGCAGAAGAAGAAGAAGAAGAAAAGAGTTGCAAACCAAAACCAATCAAGAACAAGAGGATTCCCTCTCCTTTGGAGAGCTAGTAGCTGCAGCTGCTGCCTTCACTCTCTCTTCTAGCCTTTGCCTCTTTGGGTGTTGGATTGTTCCTTTTAGGGTGGAAGCTGTAGTATTCTGTAGTACCAAGGAAAGAGAAGAGGATGAGGAGGAGCTGCACTACTTCACTTGAAATAACAGGACATGTGAGGGCTGAGAAGGACTAAGTGCAGGGATTGCCTCCCCCCCTCCCTTCACCTTTTGTAGGGGGGTGCAGTGTGGAGGCAAGAGAGATGAGAGCAAAAAAAAAAAAAGTACAAAAGTTAGGAAAGGGATGGATGCATGGAGAGGAAAGGAAAGGAAAGAAAGAAAGAAAGAAATGAGAGGAGGAAGTGCTGCTGTGCTGCCTGCTAGCTACTGGTGGTGCTTGCTGGAGGAGAGAGAGGCTTTTCTGTGTGTTCTTTTGCTGTGTTGGTGTTGCCTCATCTCAGCTGACATGATATTCACAAATCATATATAAAAACCCCCCATGTAATCATCCACTCCCCTCATCATTATTGCTTGTTGCACTTCTAGATGAACACCCAAGTTCACATCCTGAAATGCACTACTAGGTGGTACTAGCCTTTTGTACCCCCTCAGATGGTCTTTTATTAGACTAGGCGGTTTTAGAACATACATGTACTTCTACGCATGATTTATAGAATCGGACTTGAAGCAAAAGACTAAATAGTTTTAAGTTTTACGTAGCAGACAAAGAATTATCGGGAAAGACGACGACAATGAAAACAATGCAGGGAATCGCAATAAGATACTAGTAGTATTAAGATATTTATGTGAAAGTAGTTTATTGTAATTTTAGCTTCTCAACGATAAAAGTACACCGTCTATGACTAAAATACGCACCTAACGAATCAGCTTCCATGGAACTAGAACAAACTAATAATTTATTCGCAACTTGACGACAACTTTTTTATACAAGTATTATCAGAAGTATTATTAAAATTATAAAGTTCTGGCTTAGGGGTTAGGTTTTCTTTTTTCTGAGCATATGAATGTGCTGTGTGCCCATGATGTGGTCCCTCTAGCAAAGGTATTTTCCCCAAACCTTGTGCATTGTTATGCTCCTAATGAGATTATTTAGCACAATGGCCAATGAAGCTATGTGAGGTCCAAGTTCCAACTCTTAATTAACGAGCTAGTATTCCTAGTTCTCACACGTTGACCAATGGTCAAGAAGGCATATGGTTACTTCTGAATAAAAGAAAAAAAATAAACATGTGTCATTGCTTCATCAGTATCTAGAATTACCTTTTCTTTACTGCCACCTTGTTGACAAGATGGCAAGAGAAGTCTTGAATCGATCGGAGAGCTGGATGTGGGTCAAAGCTATGGTCATATACGAGATTAATTGAGTAGTAGTTCCATGAGTAAAATAAAAATGGAATAGTTTCAGTCTTGTTAGTAATGTTTTATTTTCTTCAAGGTAATTATGCAATGAGACTTTGATTTATATTCCTTGGAACGTAGTATACCCACCTGACAAGCTACATTAAGGGAATTCAAGTTGTATCCCTGATCCTGAATTATGGGGAAAAAGCATGGTCTGTATTACTTCTATTATGAAAGAAAATCAGTTTTCAAATGAACACAGAACCTTTTAAAACCAAGGGTGTGTTTAGTTCACATAAAAATTAAAATTTTAATTAAAATTGGAACGATGTGACGGAAAAGTTGAAAGTTTGTGTGTGTAGGAAAGTTTTGATGTGATGAAAAAGTTAGAAGTTTAAAGAAAAAGCTAGAAACTAAACTAGGTCCAAGTTGAAAACGTTTCCAAGGGGTCTGATGAATGCTGAGAAAGCTAAGCCATACAATTCAACATTTGGGGTTTCTTTGGGGGAGTTTTTGTCCGCTACAATTTAGTTTAACTTTTTGTCTAGACTAAGAATTATAGTTGCAGAATCTAAAAATACGAACAAACAAAAATAAATAGGTCCTGATTGGGCAGCTTAAGTCAAAGCTGTTGTTTGGTAACCAACTTCTAATTTATTTTTCTGCATTCTAGTATAACTATATCTTCCTAGAATATAAATTAAAAACTAAATTATTTTAAAAAGCTTTTACTAGTTCTGAAAGAAACTAGAGCTGAATTCTGACCGATACTTCTCATAATTAAAGCTCCTTCAAACTGGCCGTTGAGATCGCAACATTGCAACATTGCAGGAAGGCCAACACAGTGCACGCACTTTGTAGTTTATACACTTGTACTACGGTCCTACTGGCACGCAGATCCAAACTGCTACAGTTTAGCCATGCATCAGCGCACAGTACATATATGTCAGGGATGTACTACGTACTACACCATCTTGTACTCCCCCCATTGCACTCCTTGCGATTATTTATGAGGGAAAAAAACAAAAAACAAGTTGACACTTTCAAATTTGCAATTCATGCTGCCTCCAAGTTTCATTGAAACTGTCCAGTTTAAACTTTAGAATGGTTCCCTGATGACTTATTTTTAGGATATATAAACCCTTTTGGCTACACTATAAAATGGCTATAAGTCTACTTACCATGGCACAAAGGGTGGCCTCACCAAAACATTTATAAATAAATGCAATATTGTCCCTAAAAAAACTATGGAGCCGATTATTCTTAAAACAATTTAAAAATGTTTAAAATAAATAATATTTGCGCAGCTGACTTTAGATATTGAAAAAAAAATCAGTTTGTAACTCCGACAACTTAAAAGACCAACAATTCTCAGCTATAAAAAGAACTCACATGAATTTTACAAGAATTTCATATAAAGCGGTTCATTCCCGTGAAAATCATAAAACATTCCACCATGAAAGATTAAACACATCATAATAACAAGAAATGCAGAATTATTAATAAGTGGCATCTCATATCATACTGTTAATCAGCACAATCTTTTCACGTTTATTACTAGTATAGTAGGACATGGGTACTTACAAAACATATACTGTAACACAAATGTGACCTTATACCAAGTAATACTACACGGTTTTTTGCAACAAAAAAGTGTATAGTAATCTCATGAGAATTGGCTGGCCGGTTGGGCCTGCAGGTTGCATGATACTCCTGACAAAAAAAAAACGAGCTGTGCCTGTGTCAGCTGTCCCCTCTCAATCTAGCCATAGATTGGTCAAGTCAGCAAAAGCCTCCTCCATCTCCATCTCAAATACTATCTCACCACACCACCATGATGCATGCATTGGTCATGGTCGAAGGGTTAAAAAAACTCAAAAAAAAAAAAAGAAAGGAGAGAATATGCTTTGCCCCTGTCTTGCCTTTTCTGCCAATCTGCATTAGTGTTGGAGAAATTGACGTAAAATATTCCGGTTTTATTTGGCAGTCCATGAACTACAGTAAAACATGACAGAAAGTCTTGTTTTCTTATTTCTCAAGGTAGGAAAAAATCCAGCTGATTGCTACAGTACGTGGCACACTGTACTCAAGGATGGCGATCTGATGTTTCTTAGAAATTAGGTCAACTCATTGATTGATTGATTAACTAGGGTTACACATCTACAGATGCTGTGTTTGATTTAATTTGTAGTACTGTTTGCAGCATGGTTACTCTTTGGAGTAATTAGCAGTGGCTTTTACGGCTTACTTCCCCGTCAAAAAAAAAAGTAACCAGTACATGTAACGGCGAATCTGAATATATTGAACGTCCAGATTTATTGTTTTAGAACATTTTAGGTGGTGTTTGGATCCAGTTACTAAACTTTAGTCCCTATCATATCGGATGAATTTGAAGTATTAAATATAAACTACTTATAAAACTAATTACATAAATGAGAGCTAATTCGCGTGACAAATTTTTTAAGCCTAATTAATCCATAATTAGCACATGTTTACTGTAGCATCACATAGGCTAATCATAGATTAATTAGGCTCAATAGATTCGTCTTGCGAATTAGTCCAGGGTTATGGAATGAGTTTTATTAATAGTCTATATTTAATATTGATAATTAATGTCCAAACATCCGATGTGATAGGAACTTAAAAAAAGTCTTAGACCCATCAAAACAGGGTCTTAATGCGAGGTTGGTTAGTCTTTTTTAGATGGAGGGAGTAGATATATTAGAGTAGAAAACTTTCTTTACAAATTTTCTTTAGTTCCCGGGCTAAGTCCCCCATCAGCTACAGAGGTCAGAGAATTGATAGGAGATGCGTCGCATCTGGCGTGGTTCAGTTGCTTACATACTCATGTTTTTTGTGGTTATCATCAGCTTGTTGACGTCGAACGGGCGAACGGCTGCTGGCTTTCTTGCTTCTAGAAGCTTTGAACACATCTCAATTATTATTATTATTATTACTGAAAAACACACGGTACAAAGCACTCCCTCCGTTCGAAAATAAGTGTAGTTTTACACTACTTATATTCAACGTTTGACCATTCGACTTATTTAAAAAAAATTATAATTAGTATTTTTATTTTATTACATGAAAAACATAGATAGTACTTTTAAGTGTAACTAATTTTTTAATTTTTTTCATAAACTTTTCAAATAAGACGGACGATCAAACGTTGGATATGTATACATACGGCTATACTTATTTTGATTTTAGGTAGTACTGGGAAACTATAAACATGAACACATCCTGTACTTATAATCTACTCCTACCATGATGATCTATAATCTACTGTACTTATATTGTATGGAAAGCCGGCAAAGCTGGCCGGAATTAATCAAATCAAGGAACAAAGATATAGGAGTATATGTTCACCAGATCAACATATGGTCCGATCGATCGATCATCCGGTCTTTATTTTCATTTCAAAGTGTTTGTATATATATATTTTTTTCAGAGACATTTTGGATTGGAGCAGTTATTTACAGGTGATCAGTACAGTACGGTCGTCGAGTCTACGCAGAGAACATGTACGTGCGACTAGAGTCATCGAGCCGTTGTTGCTGCCGTGTCACCATGAATACTGGCGGTGTTTAGTTCTCCGTATTCCTAACTTTTCATTATATTATGTCACATCAAAAACTTTTCTACACAAATAAACTTTTAACTTTTTTTTTAAACTTTCAACTTCCTTTAAACTTTCAAGAAACTAAACACACCCTAAATTCAATGAACAATTTAATCGTCCTTGCATGTACAGTACGACAGTCCCAGAGTTTACTTTGGCCAAGTAGCCGTACGTATATAATAAGTTTGTTAATTATTTCGTCACAGTATTCATTTTTTAAGACTAACCTAAAGCCCGTGCGTTGTAACATAAAACAATTTAAGTTTCTACATTATTAAATCAATTACTCCCCCTGCTAAAATATAAGCATTTTGAGTATAGTGCCAAGTCAACCATTTTTAACTTTAACTATTAATAGCAATAAAATAAAAAAGATCAATCATGTAAAAATTGATGTTACTAGATTTAGCATTAATCAAACTATTATAATATACAACTCTTTTTATTTAAAATATTTTATTTTTATAGATATTGTTGGTTAATGTAGCATCTCGAAGACTGTGACGAGTTCTGAAAATGCTTATATTTTTGGATAGAGGGGGTAAGAAGTATTTATTTAGTTTAAACAATACTATGATTTTTCTTATTAAATAAGTAGGTGATTTTGAAATTTGGGAAAAAAATCAATAGTAAAACGCAAGATATCGATGACTAATTAAAAAGTGGTGTAATAGTATAGATTGTGGGGTTCACATGTTAGTGATATTGGTTATGTGAGAACGAACAAAACTATCTTTAATATTTTAAGCGGTATAGATAGATATTCGGTATGTGTGTGGGATAAACACGAAGAAGAACATGTTTATTGCTGATTTGGACGGCGTTAATTTAATTAAGTGTACACGTGTTAATTCGGTTTTGATTAGTAAACAATCGAATTTTTGCCGGTGTGTGCAAATTAAAACAGTGCAACGTGTTGTGCGTGTATGCATGACGTGGCTCGTGGTGACGTGCGTGGGGCGTCTACTTTGTCGTCATGCGTAATTAATCTCCATGCTTAATTAGCACAAGAAGGTCCAGGCCAGGATGGTCCATGCATGCATGTATCCATTTGGTGCGTATAATAGTACGGACCATTTTTCTGTCACGATTTAATACTGGTCCTTCATATGCTACTGGAGTATTATTTTATAGTAGTAGCTATTATGGGTTTATCTTCGCCAACACCGCTGTTAATTCGGTCAGGGATGACTGCGGGTTTCTAGTTAAGGATATTATATGGGAATATGTTCCTTTTGTCCATCCTAAAATATATTATGCAATTAACACTGGCGCAAAGACTAAAAACTATTATCAACTTTTCATTTGGAACATCGTAGTAAATATAACTTATTGTTTGGGTCATCGTAGTAAATAGTACACAACTTCCGTTTGGATCATCATAGTAAATACAACTTTTGTGTGGATCATCATAGTAAATAGGAGTACGCTGCATGCACCGGCCAATAAAATTAGAGATCTTGAGAGTGGATGATTTAAAGAACTAATTAAAGATGAGGGGAATGCTAGTTAATACTATATGCATACACGTCTTATATAACGAAATATTGATAAAAAATGGTTGCACTTGTGTCATATTTTGAGATGAAGAGATTACGTACTTTATCTCTATTTCATAGGAAAAAAAGATAAAATCAGCCTTTTTAAAATATAAGTTAGTTTTAGGCATTGACTGACAGATTGACTGCAACAACCGGATCATGCCAGAAATGATTTAATCGCGTTCAGAACGTCAGCGAGCCCCGCGCGGCGAAGTGCGAACACGGTAGATCGATCTCTAAATTAACCAGTCTTGATTAATTAGTTAGCTTTTATATATCCGACGTCCAACAAGTTGCATGCAAGAGAGAGGTTTTAATTTGAAAAGAAAAGGAATCCAAAGTTGCAATTTGAAAAAGAAAAGGAATCCTAAGTTTGCAATTCGTAAACAAAACGGATCCTAAGTTGCAAACATGGCACGTAGTGGAAATTAACCGTCGATGCATGGGATAGCTACAGAAAAAACCTGGAGCCGTACGTACTTACTGCTCTAATAATTGTGTGTTGGCCGGACATGGCATGGCACGTAGCAGTTTCTGTCTCTTACTTGGACTGTATATAGTATTACCCCTCCATACTAAGTAAAGAAAGTCCTTTTGAACAGTGACATGGTCTCCAAAACACAACTTTGACTTTTTGTTTCTATAAAAAAATATTTATTGAAAAGTGATATATGTATATATTTATGAAAGTATTCTTCAAGACAAATCTATTCATATATTTTTTATATTTTCAAACTAAAAAACTTAAGAGATATTCATGATTTATATTTCTAATATTTAACTTAAGCATTGCTCTAAACGACTTTGTTTATAAGTATGGAGAGAGTACTTACTATAGATCGAAGCTGCGTGCATGTGTTGCTACCGTATGTACGTATGCATGTGGCACGGCGCACACGTGAAGCTGGTTAATCTAATTACCTAGCTCTATGCATCTCCCTTCACGTGTATATACCGTACTACCAGTGGCTGAGTTCGGGACTTAGGGTAATTAGCAACCTTCCCTCCAAAACGTATCATTCCATTAACGCTGATTAATTAAGTATTACTTCCTTCATTTCATTTTGTAATGTAAAACTTTTTAGTATTACTCATATTCGTATAGATGTTAATAAATCTAAACACGATATTCATCTGGATTCAATAATATCTATCTATATAAACGTAGGTAAATGCTAGAAAGTCTTACATTATAAAATATATGGAGTAGCTATTTTAGAAAAAACAACATATAATTTTCTAAAGCAATTTTCCTATTTAAAATGTTTAACAGTTTAAAAAACGTGCGAAAGAAAAATGATAGAAATTGGTTGGAACGATCGAGACAATTAAGAATTAGCCAGACAATTACTCCCTCGTCAAAAAAAAGAAAAAAAAGGAAAATTTAGGTGGAGATTTAACATCACCTATTATACAATAAATTTGAACCACCTCATTCTCGGTCAGGGGATGATGCCGATCGATTACGAGTGCATGCATGGTCGGTCGCGCGCGGGGACCTCGACGGTGTCGTGCGTGCGTGCGTCGATCGTCGTACGTGGCGCGAATAATCCACTACTCCTACCTTACCTTATCAAACCGGAAGAGACGACGTCGCGCACGCACTGGCACGCGTGTATACGTGGTCCGTCGATCGATCTCGCGCGTCGTCAGAACGCGCACATCCGGCCAGCGCGCGGGCGCGGGCGCTCATGGACCCCCACCACGCGCCGGCCGTCCAGCGGCCAAGCGCGTGCACCACTATTAGAAAAAGTATTTTTTTTTAATAATGTAGAGATTTCATTTTTGCAGGCGGACATAGCTTTTGGAGCTAAAACCCTACCGACAAAGACGATATCCGAGGAGAAGGGGATGGTCCACCTACAAAGATAGATTATTGCAGACGGACCACGTAAGCGACGCCTGCGAAGATCCAGCGACGTTCCCGTCGATCTAGCCGCCGCCGCTGACGCGCGGCGGCGTCCCGACAAAGGATCGGCCGGGGAGAGGAGGGTGATGGTCCCCCGGCCCGACCCGACCAGGGCATAATTGTAGACGACGACGACCACTAGCTACCTACCTAAGCATGCAACAAGCAGAGAGCAGCAGGCAGCGATGGCCCGGGCAGATACAGTGTACATGCATGCGTCCACGCCTTCTCACCATTTCACTCGCCTAACTTTGCAATAATGCAGGGGCCATCTGCACTACTGCACTGCAGAAATCAAGTGAAGCACGCCCAAACTCCTCCCTCCTCGCACCACATTAGCTAGCTCAAAGCTATATCTAGCCGTACGTATATATATACATCCATCTAGAATATAATACTTCCTCAGTCCTAAAATATATTTATACATGACGTTGTTGACTATAGTAATACTATTTGACTATTTATCTTATTAAAAAATTATATATAATACTACTATTTAGTTGTGATCATTTTATTTTCAAAGAAATTTATACTTTTTTTATATTTATATTAAATTTTTTAATAGGATGAGTGGTCAAACGTTTATATTGAAAGTCAGCGATATCATATATTTTGGTCCGGTGAGAGTATCACTATCTCGATTGCATTGCATTGTCATCTGCATGCCGAGCTCGACGACGATATATATGTCTTTGAGCTTATCTGGCTTGTTTGAAAATCGTGACTCCTCCATATAGCTAGGTCTCTCCACTATGTCCATATGCTGATATGCAAAGTCCTACACCTCCACGATTTTTATATATATCTCCCAATATAATTAGCACATGGTACGGCATTTATATATAAATCACCACTTCATCATCGCTCTTCTATCTAAATACGTCATCTAGGTGGCCCCCTACCAAAACCTCTCTCAGACAGCTTGTGCGCGTGTGCTCGCTCAATGTTTATCCACTTGTGGCGGTGCTCTAGTCAATACAAACTACATGTTAGTGGGCCTTTGGAGTAGAGCAGTTTCATCCTTCTCTTTTACCCAAGGACATAGAGTTGAGTGCAGCGCTCGCTGTTAGGTTTTGGTTTTGGGTGGTACGGTGGTAGCTTCTTTGTTAATCTAGCGGCGACCGATCACGTTTAGTGGCGCCTAGTCCAGCACTAGTCTTCTTCTGGCTTTTGTTTAGGTGCTATCGGTGCGTGGTGCATTGTGGTGGTGATTTTTTTCTTTCCTGGTTATTGTCTTTCATGGTACTAATCTTGCATTTTTTTTTCAAGTGCTGGTTGTTCAAAGGGTGTGTTTAGTTCACACTAAAATTAGAAGTTTAGTTGAAATTGGAATGATGTGACGGAAAAGTTGGAAGTTTACGTGTGTATGAAAGTTTTGATGTGATGAAAAAGTTAGAAGTTTGAAGAAAAAAATTTGCAACTAAACACAGCCAAAGAAAAAATACAGATCACCACAAGAATTAATGTCAAGGGATGCACAATCGAGAAGACGTACTAGCTATAGCTACCATGATCTAGCTAGGGCGTTGAAGAACGAAGAATAAGATAAATGTGCTAGATCAAATTATATGCATACGACGTTGGCACCATAGTACAAAAAACCGGACCGGACCGGCGGTTGAACCGGAAAAAACCGGAACCAGCACTCTCACCGGCTCGGTTTGCTCTAAAGACCGTCCATGCAATTGAACCGGTATAAACCCGGTGAACCGGACGGTTTTTGCTTAAAACCGGCGACCGGGCTATACTAAACCGGCAGGTCAGCTAGTAGATGGGCCGGCCTTCTAAGGCCCACTTCACTTCCGGCGGCCCATGTTCGTTTTATTGCCTAAAAATGAGAAAAAGTGCTGCTTTGGGGGTTTGAACTCTAGCTGGCAAGGAGCTAGAATGTGATCCTCACCACTAGGCTAACATAAGCTCCCTGTTTGAAGGTAGTTATGTATAATATATGATGGTTCCGGTTCAGCATTAGACCGGTTGACCCAGCGGTCCAACCGGTGAACCGATGAACCAAGGGTCCAAGCGGTTCGATGACCGGTCCGGGTTTTTCTACTATGGTTGGCACACATGTACTCTCTCCATCCCACAATACAAGGGATTTTAAGTTTTTGCTTGCAACGTTTGATCACTCGTCTTATTCAATTTTTTTTGCAAATATAAAAAACAAAAAGTTATGTTTAAAGTACTATAGATAATAAAGTTTGTCATAAATAAAATAAATAATAATTTCAAAAAATTTTGAATAAGACGAGTGTTCAAATGTTACAAGTAAAAATTCAAAATCCTTATATTATAGGACGGAGGGAGTAGCAGATATCGATGGTGACTCTTCATGTCCAGGGTTGATCGATCATCTCCACTATATATATCAAGCTTCTTTCGTACTCCTACCACGACACATCAGCATATGGATCAGATTAATTGCATATTTATGCATCCAAAAATAAAAGCCTAGCTAACTTGCCCATGAAGTAATTAAGAGCCTGATTAAATTGATCAACACACATTCCAGTATTCAATTGATGAGTGATGATGCTGACCGACCGACAGAGATGCGGCATCAATGCATCAATTTTATGTGCCTGCATTCCTGCGTGTCTGTGTTCATATATACCCCCATATATAGGAGTATTCCACAACTAACAAATTAATAAGCTGAAATTTTAAGTTTCTAGCTAGTATGTTTTACTTATATACTTCCTCCATCCTAAAATACAGCAGTAATTAACCTTTTTCGCCGAACCGCACCGCCGAATGGACGCTGATCGAATTTTATTATTATTAGAGAAAAGAGGAACAAAAAGTGGTACAACCGCAGCACATAATATGTCACGGGAGGTAAATCACAACAACACTCATGGCATACCGGCCTGAGACCGTTAATCTATATTTACACTGTGTACAATTAATAGACGGCTACAACATAAACAATTAAGGCTGTGTCGATCTTACGAAAACAAGAGACAGGCATTTTTCCAAGAATTGAATTCCTCTCAAATTGAGTTTAAGAACTTCTGCTGGCGGATATGAGACATTCTGAAAATTGTGCACGTTGCGCTCCTTCCAGATTTACCAACAAACGAGGATCAATGACCGCAGCATCAAACAATTTTCTCTATTGCTTCCTTAAAAAAAAATTTTCGAGCGCGCGAGCGAAAGGATTACATGCTAATATATTAGAAGAAAATAGTATTTGTTTATCAGCCAGACTGGCTTATGCCAAGGGAAGAGAAAAAAATCAAAACCAAACAAACCAAGGAAAATATATAGCAACTTATTACAAGCGTTTAAAATTTGCTACAAAATTCAACTACTTCTCCACACGTATATACTCCCTGATCTCAACTATCTTTCACTTAACGTTTCTATATAATCGCTCTTCTTAACCAATTTATAACCATCCCTTATGTTTAATTTTACATCTCAAAAAACCCACATGCTTATATTTTGGGAGAAAGGTTCCAGTTAGTGAATTTTCACAATGCATTAGACTTGTAATCCCTGTGAAAATACATCATAAGTGTTTATATATTTTTTTTCCAATAAGTGAAGTGCTTATATTTTAAGAGGAAAGGATCGAGTACTAGCTTGCTAGTGAATTTTCACTCGGACTTGTAATCCCTATGAAAACTACATCATAAATGCTTATATATATTTTTCAATACGAGAAGTGCTTATACTTTTAATTTCAATAAGATAAAGTGCTTATATTTTGAAAAGAAGTGGGATCGAGTACTAGCTAGCTAGTGAATTTTCACAATATATATTGGATTTTCATCTAGTACTAACCAGTGAATTTCAGAATATGTACTAACATATTGCTCGTGAGTCACAATGGGATTTTAATTAAAGAAAATTATTGTTAACCCATCATTGCTATTATTTTCTGCATATATCACCTCTTAATTCTCACATATATTTATTGCTGACATATGGACCTTTTGACCTCTACTCCTTATTCTTCCCGCAAAAAGTAGGAAGTTGGTGGTGGATGATTAACATGTACGTCCTCTTGTCATGTACTCCCTCCATCTATTTTTGATAGTCATATTTCATCTTAACACATAGATCAAGGATAAGTAATTATACTTATCATTCATTTAAGTATGCTACTAGTCATTTCTCGTAAACAAGCGATTCATTAATATTTACATTTCTCAAAGCCCATGTAGCCAATCATATGTGGAAGAATGGAGAGTCACGCATTAAATTCGAGAAAATCATTAAGATGATAGGTTGTTGGATTGAAATATGCCTATTAAAAATAAAATTTTCAAATTTAGAAATATGACTATCAATAGTAGATGGAGGGAGTATTATCTTTTTCCTTTAAAAAAATATAAGGAGCCTATGGTGATGGTAGTGGCAGATTTATCACTCATCACCATTATTTCCTTTCCTGCTTAATCTTGTACTAAGGCACTTCAATCATGTAAATTTTTTTGTTTTTGCGTTTTGAGAATGCTGCATTAATCTAAAGAAGCCGTTATTGGATTTGCATCCTAATTGGTTTTTCATGTGGTACACTTCTGATGACCTTGATTATAGCACTGATCTGACTAAAATAATTTATCTGTAATTAAGCTCTAGAGCTGTACTCCTGGGGCAAGGTGCGATTACAAATTATCCATGTATAGGTTCTCTTCACTAATTAATTATTAACCAGATCCTGAATTTGGTACTAGTTGCTGTGCTACAAGATCGCTAGTTAAAAATATGATATGTAAACTATACACATGTACACACATGGTACTACATCCTACCTAGATCACACAACACTTAGTTAATTAGAAGCATATATTATTATTAGTGCCTCTTTTGGAAAAGTCTAACCAGCCTGCATCGCAGCTCATCTAATCTAATCCAACTTGCCACATTTAAATAAGGACTTGGCCCAAAGTTCCCATACTTACTAACAAATGGGATTGGTTTCATTTAGCTATCTACACCTCTCAAGAGATCTCTCCTATGCAATTAACATCATTATTGACCAAGTCATTTAATGACAAGTTGGAGCTATTATATGGCACACATATGTAATATGTGGAAGGTAACTTTATGTAGTATATACATGCATGCATATGCATGTAGTGTTGCTTTACAAAAGGAGACTTTACAAAAAGAGGTTTAAGTTAAAGATTGTCAAAAGAAGTGGATTAGCATCCACATAGATAATCAGTGGTAGATGCCTTTCTTCTCACCATGCAATTCACAGTTGCACACTAGCCTCCTGATCAAATTAAGTGGTCCATTTGATCCATGGGGCAGGCCGGCAAAGCTAGCTAGGCAGACATGAATCCAGCATTGATTTTGTGGGATCGAGTTGTTTAGTTAGCTTTAGATCATTAGATGGTATCTAGCTATGGCTAAACCTTCAGAAAAAGAGGAAGAGTTAAGAGTAGTGCCATGCATGGTGTTATAATTATCATTTGTGCTTAAACAAATCAGCTTGCTTTTGGTTAGTTTGCTCCACCTAATTATGCAGCTGTAGCCTACAAGACGTAATAAACTAATTAGTAGGCGCAGCCAGATCACTAGCTGATCATATAGTTCCAGGTTCACTGTACTTTCTCAAAATTTCGAACAACGACTTTACTTTCCCTTACTGGTAACTTGTAACTATGCATATGATCTACCTATTAACAAATCTAAAAGACTAGCGAGCTCAGCAGGCGCAGCTGCAGCTTGCAAACACTAATTAATCGTTTCACCTAATCTGAGTATTTGTTTTTCACTTGTTGCTTGCGGCTGGGTTCTTGTTAGCTAGGCATGTTTTGAATTAATTAAACTCACTTCGGTTATAAATAATTGACAGTACGTACTGGAATAATGATTCATCTTCGTCAATCTTTTAACTCTCTCTTTTCAAATACTTAAGGATTTATTCGGTTAGACTCATAAGGAGATTGAGATGTCGAATTAATCCTCCTTAGCTCCCTCCAATCACCTCCTGATGATTAACCGAACAAGATCGACTTAAATGAATGTCATATTTTCTAAGTGTGTACTGTATCCTGGACATAAAACTTTTATCATCATTATCTGACCATCTAGAATAATTATTGGTCAAAACGAAAATGTTATATATATTAACAATTATTTAAAAATGGAGAGATAATAATATATTACAAGTACTATAAGATGTTGATTCCAAACTTTTATTTATGGACCACTATTTCCAAATTAACCGGCCAGTTTAATTAGCTCAGTGAATATTATATACTCCCTCCGTTCTAAAATGTAGATATTTCTAGCACATTGTCTTGTCCCAAAATAAAGCTATTTCTTCACCTACCTCCTCTCAACCAATCACAACCATTTTTCTCCACGTACTTTCTCTTTTCAACCAATTACACACTTGCTCCAATCATTCTAACCTACTTTCTTAATACCCGTGCCAATCTTAAAAATGGCTTAATTTTAAGATGGAGGAAGTATATCTTTGGCATATTAATTAAATATAAACACATGCCTGCTGCCTCCAGCCAAACAAACATGCTGTGGTCCAGTACATATATATATATATATATATATATATCACTCGTGATAGTACGTACATACGTGCAGCCTGCATAAAAACTTGATTTGGCGTGTATATGTGTGCGTACGTGGGCGCACCTGGCAACCTAGTACTGTATAGTACTAATTAACATGAGATTAATGAATGGAAAAGAAAAAAAAAACCTCGATATCGTTGTTACATGACTCGGACAAGATCGATTAAGGGGACCATTAACGGTTGACACCAGGTTGGATTAATCAAATCATAAAATGAATTGAATTGAATTGAATTAGCTATAGGTACTGTTGGATATTTAGGTGTTGGTCGTTTTTTAATCAATTAATTGTTTCACGTACGATCGATATATACTCCCTCCGTCCCAAAAACAGATAAACTCTAAGTTTCCGTGTCCGACGTTTGACTGTCCGTCTTGTATAAAATTTTTTTTAATTAGCATTTTCATTGTTGTTAGATGATAAAACATGATTATTATGCGTGACTTATTTTTTTAAATTTTTCATTTTTTTAAATAAGACGGACGGTCAAACGTTGGACACGGAAACCCAGGGTTTCGTCTTTTTTTTTAGGACAGATAGAGTATGTACTAGTGATGCATGTACATAAGTATATTTGCATGGAGTACGTATATATATGCTAGTGTACTTGAGTTTTAGTATTTCCTGTACATCGTGTACTCTCAAAAGAAAGGTACCGGCCGGTACACGTACTACTTAAGAAAGAAGTGTAAAATGCCCATTTGAAATTTTGTTTTGTTTGGAAGAAGCTGTCCAAACCATATAGCTATAGCTAATTGTACCATAAAATTAAGTTCTAGGACTTTGTATTTGTGCTGCTAGCTATCCACTTGATTTTGATCCTCTTAACTTTAGTAGGAATACAGGAGAGAAAGGCAAAGGTGAATAATGTTGTGCCTTTGGAAAGTTTTTAAGCCATCCGCCATCCGACCCACAATGAACAGCCAAGATCGACTGCCATAGTACGATAAAATAGTGCATTCGGACTATATATTTATACTGCTAGTGAATAATTATACTGCGGCAACTACAAATGAGTACGTAGTAACGCAAGAGTTAAATTACTATCCACCTCTAATTTATATTGTCCAAAGTTCGAGGATCTGGTTTTAGATCTACAAATATAGTAGAACGTGCACATCAATTTTTGTGGGACGTGCATGCAGCTGGCGAAGGCAGAATTATGTGAAGAGTAAGGAGGATTAATAACCATGTAGTTTTAAAACTTCGATTCAAATTCTAGGTGAATTCATTGTTTCCCATTGATGTTCTTTTGCCACGTGTGGCTCCACCCCTTATTTGTCCATATACGCTAGCTTTGTACTCCCTCCATTCCAAATTGATCAACATATAGTTTTTTTTGAGGTTATTCCTAAATAATCTGCATATTCGTATTCATTCATTAAGTCTATTCGTTATTTGTGTATTGGAGTAAATAGACATTGATGCATACATCCATGCACACAAGTATTTATAACCCACATGCAATATCTTGATTTGCTATTGGCTAGGAAATAGTGGGGATGGTACATACATTGAGTTTGTTGCTAGAGTAAATATAGTATGAGAGAGTTATTAGCTTTTCTTGATCTTTTTGAACGACTCGCACGAGACGGTGCGAAGTTCTATTGATAGAGCAGGAAAAAATTACAAGATTACAACCCTGGAGGGTCGTAACCAGGAAAAAGGAAAAAATACCACCACCCACACACCGACAGCACCAACACACAAGCCGGGAGGAGGTTAGCACCAGACCGGCCACCGTTAAGCGTGACCGACCGCCGCTAGACCAACAAAGGAACACAACTGGGATCGCCCAAGCCCTCACAACCAACACAAAGCCCAACTCCTAGAGAGAGCTTGGACCAATCGATCTAGAGGTTTCAGCTAGGGGATGCCAAAACGACGTCTTCAAGAAGAGAAGCGACGGAAAACCGCCGCCGTCGTCCGTCGAGGCTCAAATGAGCCCCGACTGGGCTTTCACCCGGCAAACACCCATGAGGGGGTGAGACAGCACGACAACACCCTCAGGAGGGGGAATTAACCATCGTTGCCGGTCCGGCCAAGGCCGGACTAGGTTTTCACCCGCTGTTCACCACCTGCAAATCCACGGCTAACGCACCGATGCTCCTCCACCACTCAACCTCTGCCGACATGTGGGACCACTGCACCGACGCCCCCTGCCGGCTAGCCTTCGTGCGCCGAAGACCGCGCCACACCCACCGGCAGCTCCTCCTCACACCGAGGTCGCCTTCTCCACCGCCGGCCGCGCCTCTCGAGCCAAGCCGGCCTTCTCCACTGGACGCGCCTCTCGCGCCAATCCAGCCTCCCTCCATCAGCCGCGCCTCTCGCGCCAAGCCGGCCTCCATCTCCGCCGCCCGCACCTCTCGCGCCGAGCCGGCCTCCGCTGCCATCGGCTGCGCCACTCTGCGCCAAGCTGGACTCCGACCCCTCCTCCAAATGCTGCCGTGCCGGCCAGATGCAGCTGTCTGCCACGCCCTCGGCTAGCCGTCCAAGGCCGCTATGCCTCGCCACACCTCAGCCACAGTCGTGTAGTCACGGTCGCCACGACTGTGCCTCCTCCCACCGCACCACGGTCGCCACCACACCAGCAAGCCGCCCGAGGCCGTCAGGCCCGCACGCCGTGCATCTCACCGGTAGACTCCTTCCCCGCCTCCACTTGCTGCCGCCCACACCCACGCCGACTACTTCCATAATAGTCGTGACGGCCGCCGCCCCAGCCACAGCCACGCCAGCCGCCATATACGCCGTCGCCGTCGCCACACGGGAGTCGGCCTCCCCGTTCCCTCCATGCAGCCGCGCCCCGCCGCCTCACCACCGCTGCTACAACCCCCGCGCCACCGCCGCCTCCTCCGTCGGCTGAGGTCGCCAGCAGCATGCATGCCGCCGCCGCGAAACCTCGTCCACGCCGCCGCCTCGTCCGGCTCGCCACCGAACGCCTCGTGTACGACCTCGCCAGCAGCATGCATGCCACCGGCTGCCAACCACGCCGACGACGCCGCCCACGCGCTGGCTCGGCTCCCCGCCACCCGGAGCAACAAATCCGGCCATGGGGGGCCCGGATCCGTGTTTCTCGGCGCCGGATCTGGACGCCGCCGGCGTCTTGCCCTCCGCTCCGATTTTGCCGGCGCCCCGATCGTGAAGACCGCGAGCGAGGGAGGAAGTGCCCCGCCGCTGCCGTCCTTGCGGCCGCCGGCAAAGCCGGCGGCGGCTCGGGCAGCGGTGAGGCGGGAGGGGGGAGGAGAGGAGCGGGGGCGGCGCGGCTTGTTTTGCCGCCCGCGTCGCCCCCGGGGCAGGGCAGGGCGACCGAGCGGTGTGATCTTCCTTTTCTTGATCTTGGTATACCTATGAAATATGTAGATCAATTTGGAATGGAGGGAGTAATGTTATTGATGCCTTCAATATACTCCAGCGTGTGTTTTTACGTATTGCGAAATCCTTCAGCAAAACTCTACGAACTCTTTGTATACCGAGTGTTTGTAGGTAGATTTTCCACAATTTTCTTCCATGATATATACCCTAATTCTACACTTTATACAAATGTATAAGCATCAAGCTGCATAATTGGACCGTCTCAAAGTCCAACTTGCATGTTTAACTAGTTGAGAATTAATTTATATTTCCCCTGAATTAGTTATCTTCTTAATCTGCAACTGGCTTGCCACTTGATCTTGTTTCTTCCCCCTCCTTCAGAGGAATCAGTATGCCTTTTGCACCTGTAGATGATGCATGACGTAGAACGCATTGGTAAGCTAGCTCCCAGGTTACAAAATGCCCAGCATCAAATGAATGCAAGTTGCTGATATATATATATGAAACACAAATCAAAATGTGGCAGACTTATATAGGTTATTTCAAGTTGAAATACAATATCAAGCAACTACACAAATACACATATGAATGCTGCAATTTTATATATATATATATATATATATATATATATGCAAAGTTGCAAACATGCAGAGATTGGAATCAGAATCACACGCAGGAACATGGAAAGTTTGGCATCATGGACACTGATTAACACACTGGAGAGGATGCAGAGATCTTGCAGTTAGCTACACACCCATGACATCAGTGCAAACATCAACCAACTAATCAGGCCAACCAACATAAACAACTATACACGCCTCTGACCAATGAACACTCAGAATATGACAGGGTTTTTAATTCTGTCTTCGACTCATGCAGTTTCATGTATCTTTCAGTGCTCTGCCAAGTCCCAACTGCATTACATGGATTCGCTGTCCTCTGAAAATTCAATCAAACCTGTGTTCGTTGGTATATATGTACTATGTACTATGTACTAGGATATGGATGCATCTGTCCATACCTGATATGATGCCACCGTTGACACACACTGAAAATCATGTAGGCTTTATATGCTACCCAGTTCATGTACTTCATCAGATCTAGCAGAAGTTTCAGGCAGTAGTATTTTTCTGACTTTGAAATTGAAATGCATGGCCGGTGGAAACTAAACTTGCAGGGTATACTGACAACATCATTTGTGTCGATTTCACACTGGTTAGCTCACTGATTAATTATCACATACGCAGTAGCTCGTTGCATTTCAGTACACATAGCCACTCATGCGCTCTGAATTTCCGACCTGAAATCAGTTTACCACAAAAAGAAAAACAAAACCAATTCCATGGCTAAGAATAACTGGATTTCCAGCAATCACGGTTGGCGAGCTTAATTACCTGCGTTTCAGAAACGAAAGTACATGTTTAATGTTAATGCCGGTGCACGTGTTTGGTCAAAAAAATTGTCTGAAACGGGCCCAGCTGCAGGCTGCAGCTACTGCTGCTGCTGCAGCATACCGAACGAGAAGAAGATCGAAGACAAGTACTACAGGTCAAGTGAGTTATCATGTCGATGAACATTACTCCAACACATGGAAATTACTCCTTAATTAGCTACCACTAACTAGTTAATCAGTAGCTTGGTGACTTGATGGAGGCAATGGGGACGAGGTGTGAGCGATCAGAAAGTTCAGAAAGTTAACCAGTAGCAAGCTAGGCCGACCGGGTCGCCGTCGACGCCGTCGCCGCCGAGCGTGCGGCGGCCCAACCTTTTGCTTTCGCTTTTTGGAGCAAGCTAGCAGGCACACCACAAGATCCACGTACGCGTGCAGATATCTTTCTTGGTTGATTTTGCGAATTTTCTCGTCAGTTACAGTCCATATATCTTCTAAACAGTGGGGTTTTTTCAAAAACTTGGTGTATATGAATTTATTATAATACTATTTTAAATCCATCTTTTCAATTTCGTAGTATTTAATTAGTTCGTTCGTATTATTAAATAATTATCACAAATCATTCGGCTATTCATTACAAAAGAACAGGCCGGTTCTTCAGGTAAGGGAGTTCTGAATCAAACCTGCATGCAGAGTTGTTGCATCAGATCAATTTCTAATGTTGTTAGAAATCTTCGTGGTGACTGCTGCTGAGGCTGCCAATAATCAATCATGCAAGTATGAGAATGCGTCGGTGTCAGAAGCAACTGTAACTTTCTGGCTTTCTTCAGATTGACCTCGTGTGCTTAATTAATCAATCTTCAGGTTTAATTCCTCCTTCCCTGTCAAGATCCATGGATGATTGTAGTCAAAAGAGCAGCAGTGTTTAACACCAGAATGCACTGTGTTAGGTGTTGATAGGCACTTAGTGACAGCTGAAACATGCTTATCAGGATTCAGAAAAACGATCTGCCATTGGTCAGTGCTGAATTTTAACATGGCAGCCGCCGATATTTCTGTATCTGGAGAGTGAAACTTTGACGTTTGTTTTGGATGGATGGTCTCTGTTCAATTAGACCCGTTCCTAATCCCATGTATGAATTATATGTTTGTTGATGGATGCAACCTGAAAGAAACATCAAACACACGTGTGTTACACTTGCACAAATAGCTAGCAAAAACAGTACTTAAATTTGGGTGACTTTATTCGTGGTTAAATTAAGGAAAAAGTTCAAACACTCCTAAATTTTGGATGAAGATCCATCTAACACCCTGAATTTTAAAACTAGATATCTAACCCCATAAACTTTGTAAAACCATCCTTTAAGGTGGTTTTGAATCGTAGTTTTGCATATTTTTATAACTTAAACAAAGAACTTTAAATAACTAATATAACTTATGTACATATTATCATTTGTAAGTCATCAATTTATACGTATACAATAATACCATACTATTATTATATTGATACTTGTTTGTAAGTAAAAGCTGACAAGTAGTAAAGAGAAGTATTTAAGTGGAGATTTAAGATATATGTCTCGTGTGTATGTCAGTATGTCACATGATCAAAAACATCCAATTTATAGATAAATTAGATTTAAAAAAACAAATATACAACGCCACCTAAGGGATAACATGAACAATTATGCAAAGTGTAGGGGGTTGGATGTCCGGTTTTAAAGTCCATTGTGCTGGACGGACTTAGGTTGGATGTCCAGTTTTAAAGTTTAGGGTGCTGGATGGACTTCTATCTAAAGTTAGCGGGTATTTAGACTTTTCCTTAAATTAATTAATTAAGATGGGTTAGATTAATTCAACTGTCGCTGTAAACTCAGACGTACTCAGGTCACGGCAGTAGGATTCGGTAGCTCCATTCTTGAATCTTGCTTGCCTCAGTCCAGGGGAGCGGTTTGGTTGCTAGCTTGCTAGATGTGGAGTAGTTCTAAGTTTTCTTGAAAATTGTGGTTAGTTGGAACAAATCTTGTTGTGTACTCCAATATAGTCAATCTTTCATGATGGTGGTGATGATGATGACGAGCTTAATTAATGAAAGAAGTTCAGGATATTCCAACAAGATTCATCATTTTAATCTGGACCTGAGCTGCCCAAAATTCTCCTGGTTAGTTTCTGAATACGGTGACACCGAAATTAAACGGGCCATGATTATGTGGCCGGTTTCTTGAAGAAAAAAAAGGAACAGCTGTAATTATTTCAGAGTTCAGAGTTCAGAGTTCGGACGCCACGTGCATTACATTCTTCTCTGAAATTTGTGCGCCGTCTTTAGGACATTTTGTTTTTCCAATCATATACCTAATCATATACTCCCTCCGTTTCAAAATATAAAAAATTTTAAAAAGATGTGACATATCCTAATATTATGAATCTGTTCGGATTCGTAGTATTAGAATATGTCACATCCCTCCAAAATCTCTTATATTATAGGACAGAAGGAGTATTACAAGTATAAATAATAGGCGAGTTGATTGATTTTCTTTTAGGGGGATAGAGTATATTGTATTTAGGAACACAGCGATGCCGAATTGCTGAGAAACATCCAGTGATTCGGTTAGTTTCATATTAGATATTTCCCTAATATTTATGTTTTTTATACCGAATTGCTTACCCACATTGTAGGCTGGTGAACCACTTACACTTCGTGACAGCGAGAGAAGATGATTAGAGGCTTATTAATGAACGCGATGGAATTTGTTGGATCCTATGCCTACACTACATACTTCTATATATTCTACTAGTACGAACTAATCAACGCGATATTTGCTCCGCCCCATTTTAAGCGCAGCCATAAGTTTTTATGTCCAACTTTAATCGTTCATCTTATTTTAAAAAATAAAATTAAAAAAACATAAGTCATTATTCATGTTCTATCATCTAACAACAATAAAAATACTAAAAAAAAATTCAAATAAGACAAACAATCAAAGTTTGACACGAAAACTCATGACTGCGCTTAAAATAGGACGGAGGGAGTAGTAGTTAAGATTGCTCGAGCAGAGAAAGCACACGATGAAGTGACGGTAAAATTATGGATATACTTTCTCCGTATTTTAATGTATGATGCCGTTGATCTTTTTGCCAACATTTTACTATTCGTCTTATTCAGAATTTTTGTGCAAATATAAAAATAGTTATGTCATGCTTAAAGAACATTTGAGGATAAATAAAATCACAATTAAATAAATGATAATTATATAATTTTTTTAATAAGACGAATGGTCAAACGTTGCAAAAAAAATTAACGGCGTCATATATTAAAATATGTAGGGAGTATGATTTTACCTACCAGGGTTTATAAATCTCATTGTTCACAAGGGGAAAAGATGCGCAAGCAATATCAATGTCTTATTTATATGTAAAAAAATTTTATCACCATTTGAAGTTCTGCTTGGGCCTTTGTCAAGATGAAGCCCAGTTTGGCAGAGAAGGCCCTCGCAACCAGAGCCCAGTCTGGAGCAGAAGGCACAAAAGGCTGGATCGCGCCAAAACACACGGCCTGCTGGGGCGTACAAATGTGAGCCCAACCACACGGCCCAAGATTGTAACAGCACTAAAAGAGGCCCACCCAGACGGCCCAGGTATATGGGCCGGTAAAAGGGGGTGTGGCCTGTACACGCGGGGGCCGCAAAGGCTGGCAGGGCGGCTGGTGGGCCGGGGCCGTGGGTGGCGCCGGAAAGCGACGGCTCGCTGCTGTGCCGCCGCCTGCCTGCCCAACAACGGCGAGGTGCCCGATGCTGCCGCGTCTCTGCGCTGCGCTACCTGCTCGCGCCGCATGCCTGCCATTCGCCAAACATGGAGACGAACTGGCCGTGATGAAGAAGATGGCAGACGCAGCAGCCTGGCCGTACGGCTGCCCTGCCTAAAGCTTCGCCGCCGGCATGTGATCACCCCTGACATGACAAACAACAGACGTGTGAGTATAATGTGCACTGCTATATCTCTGTCCCAAAATATACTTCCTCCGTCCCATGATATAAGGGATTTTGATTTTTGCTTGCAACATTTAACCACTCATTATATTCAATTTTTTTGAAATTATTATTTATTTTATTTGTGATTTACTTTATTATCCACAGTACTTTAAACATAACTTTTTATTTTTTATATTTGCAAAAAAAAATTGAATAAGACGAGTGATCGAACGTTGCAAGCAAAAACTCAAAATCCCTTATATTGTGGGACGGATGGAGTACTAAAAGTCCTACTACTAACTACTCCCTCCGTTCTGCAATATAAGAAGTTTTAAAGTTGAATATGTTTATTAAGAAAGTAAATAAAAGTGAACGGTGAAAGATTTATCATTGGATGAGTAGTAGAGGTAAGTGAAAATAGTGAATGGTGGAGGGTTGTAATTGCTTGGGAAGACAATATTGGTGGAGAGGTTGTTATATTTTGGGACAACTCCTGATGACTAAAATTTATTATATTTTAGGACGAAGGAGTATATAGAATGAGATATGTGATCTATTATAAAACAATGAATATAAATCTGAACAGAGCTACGTCACATCACAACCTAAGTAGTAACGGTAGCTACGGAGGAAGTACTATTTACTAAGATATAATTGCTCCGTAACAAGTTCATTGTTCAACGAGACTCCTTGTTATAATCCTGAGTCTCATTGTGTGAGAGTGATGAGAACCAGCCCACGCGTCATGCGACGCCGGCCGCCGAGTGTCGTCGCGGTGCCGCGCATGGAGTAGTACGGCAAATGGGCGATGGAGTTGGAGCTCAAAATCCAATGGGCAATATCGCGGAATGATTAATCGGGTGATTGGGGTTGGCGTTGGCCTAGGCATCGCCCGACTCACCGGCTACTGCTGTCACCGTCGCACGCACTCAAGTTATTCGTTCACCTATCGAACAACGCCGCCGCCGCTCGCTGGCTTGCAACCGGTTGCCATCTCGTTCGGGCAGAATTAATCCAAAAATTCCACCTACCTGGCTAAGAGCAAGTTTTAAACAGCCTACTACTAACTCTAAATCATTAATAACAACTAATGTAATAGCCAATTCATACAATAGTTGCTTACTATACTATTAATACTTGGTCTCACCTGTCATACACACATTACGTCTTGGAGACCGTGCTGCAGCTGGCTAGCTGCTCTTTTCTCTCTTCTTTTATATCTTTAAAATATGTTTATAGTTGGCTTATAGCCTGCTATTTTACCTGCTCTAACCGCAGCAGCAGCTTAATTAGCTGGTCCTAAACTGATTAACAGTACTCCTAATAAGAGATCGACAAGCGTAACGTAACCAACCCCACTTAAAAATACGCATATATGCATTGCGTCTTGGCAGTAAGCAGCGGAGAGAATCAGCTAAACTGATCGTCCATCGATCAGGTACGTACTACATTATTTGCCAGCTAAACGGGGTAACCTATCCTGTATGCCCTCCCTCCAGCGATCGGGTGTACGTATATACCCGTCGTGTAATGCCGTTAGCCACCCACGGCTTGTGTGTGTTGCCTGGAAGGTGTGTCCATCGATCGGGTAGTACACTAGTACGTGCGCTGGCTCCCAGTCAACTCCATTAAAGTAAAAGTAAATCTGTAAATGGATATGATTGTATTGTGGACAGTATCGATCGCATTGTATTTGTGTAGTACAGAATGATCATAATATTCTATCATATTAACCAACATTTTAGATTGTTTTAGACCTAAATAATATAACCTGTATATTATATGATATATTCCTTGATTCTTTTCATACTACTATCTCTATTTTCTTTTAGAATTACACTGTACAACGCAGATACCTATAATGCGGACACAACTATACCGAGAGTGCTAGCTGGATAGTGCTTAAGAGAGACATCATTCTTTCCAAGAAAAAACTACTATAGTACACTCAAAATCTATGTATTTTTTTTCTTCTTAGAGAAGTTTCTCTTAAATTACTCATCCGATTTAAAATCCGATTACACCGTTGTGTTTGTAACAATTAAATCTTTACAATAAGATCTCACATGATTATATTTTGATGAAAAATCACAAATTACTTTTATGATATGTCTAAATTACTTCTAGATTTCACTAAGTTACTTCTTAGACATATATAAAAGTAAATTAAGTAAAGCTTAAAAGTAATTTAAATATATTATAGAAGTAACTTATAACAAAAAAGAAAGTAACTTTAATTTAGAACTATATCTAAATTCATTAACATCTATATAAATGTGGGCAATACTAAAATGACTTACATTATGAAACGGGGTGATTAACTCTCTATAGTAGAAATAACTATATTGTGAGTGAGCTGAAATAAAAAACTATGTAGAGTAAATTCGCAAGTAAAGTATAGAGAAGATTTATAAAGTCCACAAAATATAGAATTAACTAAAAACAATAATAAAAATAATCAACTTAGAGCATTATGAATGTATAGAAGTAATTTAGTCAAATCTAAAAGTAACTTATATATATTATAAAAGTAACTTAGTATATAATAAAAGTAATTTACAAATATAAATATTTTTTCATCGTAATATAATCATGTAAGATCTTGTTGTGAAGATTTAATTATAACGAACACAATGATGTAATTGGATTGTAAATCGGATAAGTAATTTAAGAGAAAACTTTATAAGAAGAAGAAAAAGACACACATGTCTAATAGGAAAAACAGCACGCACATCAGCACATGTAGCATTAATTCTTCTCACAATTGATTCGTCGTTGGTTAACACTAAACCGAGAGGCTTCTCAGTTTAGATTTTACCTTATAATGCACACACACTCACCCCTGTAAACACACGCACGCAAACCCTACCTCTATGAGCATCTTCGAATACTGAGCCGGCCAATCTTTGAGATTGACGAAGTCACCACAGACGCCTCGCTGTCGATGGTTACGTCGCCTAGCACTTTAATATATAACGCCGTCAACTTTATATAAATGTTTGACCATTTGTTTTATCTAAAAAAACTTTTATATATATAAAAAAAATAAGTTATACTTAAAGAACATTTGATGATAGATCATGTCATAATAAAACTAATGATAATTACTTAAATTTTTTCAATAAGACAAATGATCAAATGTATCTCAAAAGGCCAATGATATCATATATTATAAAACAGAAAGAGTATTTAACACCATCCCCACGCCTCCTGGTAATACTATGCATTTGTACTACTACATCCGTCCTAACATATAAGAGATTTTATATGAATGACACATATCTTATTACTACGAATCTGAAAAAAAAAAAGAAGATATTTAAATTTGTAGTAATAGAATGTGTTTCATCTATTAAGGTAGTGTTTGGTTTCGGGACTAAGTGGGATGGGATAGAACCATCCCTGATTTTTGGGTTGTGGTGATTCCACTCACACGTTTGATTTGTAGGATGGGACGATCCCAATTTTTTGTTTTGTTGGAGGGACAAGGGAGAGATGGGATGGACGCCATTTGTAACCACCGTCAACGATCGCTGGATCTGCCACCACAGTCCTCCCCATCACCGGAGGAAGAGCAAGAGGAAGAGCCAGCGGCGAGCAAGAGCAAGAGGAAGAGAACCATGGCTTGCTCACCTCCCCATCACCGGATCCGCTGCCGCCCCTCGATCTCCACCTCGCACGCTGCCACCACTCCTCCCCATCGCTGAATCCGTCGCCGCCCCTCAACCTCCTCATCGCACGCCGCCACCGCTCCTCCTCGCACGCCGCCGCCGCCGCTCCTCCCAATCGCCTGGATCCGCCGCCGCCCCTCGACCTCCTCCTCGCACACCGCCGCTGCTCCTCCCCATCACCGAATCCGCCACCGCAGTCCTCCCCATCGTCGGATCCTCCGCCCCGCCCTCCCCACCACTGGATCCGCCGTCACCAAGCCCCGGTCGCCGCCGCCAAGCCCCGCCGCCGCCGAGCCCGCCGTGGTCGCCGTCGCCCGAGCCGTCTGCCGCTGCTCCCGAGGGCGAGCGCGTAGGTGCTCTCGAGCTCGAGCAGGGCGAGCGCGCGAGCAAGGCGTCGTCACGCCGTTCGCTCGTCCCAGTTGGGACGAGATCGTCCGCCACATTTTTCTAGATCGGTTGGTCCTGGATCTGAGAGGAATATTTCTCTCCAAGGACCAATCCATTTCACTCACCCCTTATCCAAACACCTCTAAAATTAGGTTCGTCCCATCCCACCTCATTCTATTCTTGTAACTAAACACTACCTAAAAACTTTTCGAGTGACGTGAAAACACAAGATTTACTACTACTAATAACATACTGATGGTACTAATTTACTGTATGTGGGTGCTCGATGCGCGCGCGGGGAGATAGATAGGTAGATAGTACGTTTTGATTCGCGGTAAAACGTGGCGGGTGGCATTGTATGGACTATGGAGAAGCAAAGCTTACGTCCCGGAATAAAGAAGCGCATCTCGATCTCGGCCATCTCGGGCGGCATCACCCAGACAAAGATTTCAGAGCGCATATGCACCCCTTTCTCCTTCATTAAATACGCCTCAACTCACTTCCTACGCCTCCCTTTCCTCTCCCCCCTCCTCTCCATTCCCATGGCGTCCATGGCGTCGTTGTGCTGAGTTCGTCAGAGCTACCTGCTCCTGCTCCTGCTCGGTCCTCACTACGCTGTCTCTGAGTAGATTTGCTTGCGTTCTTTTGAGATGGAAGTGTTCGACGAGGCGGCGGTGGTGGTGGCTGCGCCGCCTCCTCCGCAGCCGGAATGCGGGGCGGCGGCGGCGGTGGTGGGCGGCGAGCCCGGGTGGTCCTCGCCGTCCCCGGCCGCGTCGCCGGAGTTCGAGTTCTGGATGGTGGGGAAGAACCCCTCCTCGTTCCAGTCCCCCGCTCTGCTCACCGCCGACGAGCTCTTCTCCGACGGCATTGTGCTCCCGCTCCGCACCCTCCAGCAGGTGCCCTCCGGTGAAGGCGACGGCGAAGGTGAGGAGGGCGAGGGCGAGGGCGATGCCGCCGCCGTGGAGTCCTCTGATTTGCCGGAGGCGGCGGCGCAGCGGGTCGCGGAGTCCGGGGGCCCCGCGCCGACGCCGGACCTCCCGGCGGTGACGTTCAAGTGGAAGGACATCTTCAAGGCGACCGGCGGCGGGGAGTCCAAGGACCGGAAGAAGGTGGAGCGCCGCGTCAGCAGCGTCGGCGGCAACGGCGAGCTCATCAACATCAACATATGGCCCTTCTCCCGGAGCCGCTCGGCCGGCCACTCCGCCGCTGGCGCCGGCACCGCGGCGGCGGGAGCGGCCTTGAGCCGCAACAAGTCAAATCCCAATGCCAATGTCAACGCCAACGCCAGCAATAACGCCGCCGCCGCAGCCGCAGCCGCAGCCACCGCACCGGCCGCCGCGACGGCGCCAGGGCCCGCGCCCGCGCGCAAGGTGAGCAGCGCGCCGTGCTCCCGGAGCAACTCCCGCGGAGAGACCTCCGCCGCCGCGCCGCCGCCGTCCATTGCCACCGCCGCATGTGCAGCCGCCGCCGCCGCAGCAACCGCCCCGGCGCCAGCACCCGCCACCTCCATGCTGAGGAGGCTGGTGCCCGGTCATGGACGAACAGGCGCCCTCACCGTCACCGGCATCCGCCTCGGCCGCGCCAGCCCCGTCTGGCAGCTCAGGCGCAACAAGCTGCAGCAGCAAGGCGCCGCGGCCGAGCAGAAGCAGAGCAGCGACACCCCCACCCCCACCACCGCCGCCACCAAGAAGAAGGCCACCGCCACCACAACCACAGCAGCAACCCCCACCACCCAAGACGTCGACGGCGAGGACAAGGCCGCGGCGAGCGCGACCACGCCAGCGGCGGCGGCAACCGCCGGTTGCCGGAACAACGCGTCGTGCTCGGAAGCCGGCGGCGAGGAAAGCAACCCGCCGCAGGGGCTGTTCGGCCTCCGGACCTTCTTCTCCAAGAAGGTGTACTGATTGCGATTCGTCCACGTTTATTTTTGTACATAGCATTCGAGCTATAGCTTACTCCATAGCTGCTGGCTCATTCAATTCACATCTCCTCCTCCTCCCCTTTCACTTCGATTCAGCAAGAGTAGCTTTTAGCTTTTCTTTCTTCTTCTCCATTGTACTTCTACTAATCTACTGCTCCTTCTACTACATGCAAAAATGCAACCGCTAAGCTCAAGTGCATTTACCCGCGTAATTAAAACGGTGTTCCTTAACAGCGTAACGTCCATACACGCACCGATGGAGATTGAAACCGTTTTGAGCTCAGCTCAGAGCTGTTGCTCACTGGCATGTGAATCTGTGAGGTGAAACATTAGCTCATGGGGTTTGGTTGTTGGCGAGTGGAGTAGAGTACTACCTACCACCTAAAATAAGTACAGTCGTGAGTATCCGTGTCTAACGTTTTACCGTTCGTCTTATTTGAAAAATTTATAAAAAAACTAAAAAGTCATTTATAAAGTATTATTCATGTATTATCATCTAATAACAATAAAAATACTAATCATAAAAAAATTTTAAAATAAGATGAACGGTCAAATATTAGATATAAATAGTGTAAAACTGCATTTATTTCGGGACGAGGGAGCGTACGAGATGGCATGACATGAGATGGAGAATGATGTGTGCGCAAAAAGGCTGGGAAAAGTCAGCTAGGAGAGGGAGGGGGTAAGCAGAGGCCACACTGCCCTCCTGCAGCGTTTGTCCCATCGCACAAGCAGATCCACCGATCCATACATCGTGCAAGATGCGCCCAGTGGCTACGCAACAAGCAAATGCCCAATAATGCTCAGTACTTGAGCTTGAGCGCGCCGAGCTAGCCACACCGATCCACTGATTGATCGATCGCTCGCCAGTCGCAAGCTGTGGACACTGTAGAGCTAGCGAGCATGTACGTATCATCCATCAAACTTTTGTACGCTTCCCACTGTTGCCCATGCCTCCCTCCCTGCACATCCATCTTCGATCCAGCTAATAAAATAAGGTTATGTTTAGTTTAGCGTAAAGTTTAGATTTTTTTTTTTGAAAAACTTTCCTTGAGTTTATCTCTCTCATCTGATTCCTATATTTTTTCTGCGGTCTAATTAAACGGTTATTCCTGTGTTTTGTAATTCTCTGTTTTACACTTGCATTCCTATCAGAATCCTATGTTTTTTCTATTCCTCTGGTTTTTTAACCCTATGATTTAAAGGGCCTAAAAGTGTTGTGATTTTGGGACCAGAGGAGCGGATTAAGCTGTAAATAATGGCAGTAGTTAGTGGTGGCACAGTACATCCCTGCGGTGGAAAAAAAAGTGAAAGGAGCATGTACAGTGGCGGTGTTTAAGGATCATCGGTCCAGTGAGCCCATCTAAACCTAAAATCTTTATCTCTCTAAGCTGTCGAACTAACAAAGTACTACCAGTATTACTTCATTCCAGTAAAAATAAATAAATATGTTGAAGCAGCTAGCAATAGTGGTCACCCTGCGCACCCACGGCCCCGGTCTTTACGCACTAATATAGTACTGGTGGACACACAGTACCACACACTATATCACTATTCGCTACAGATAGTAATAATAATTAGAGCAAGTTTAATAGTATAGTCAACTACTAACTGTAAATCATCTAGAGCCAATATAATAGCTAATTCATATAATAGTTACTTACTATACTATTAATACCTAGTCCCACATATCAGACACACGTTACGGATTTTAGTCCCACATATCAGACACACGTTACGTCTTAAAATCCGTGCTACAGCTGGCTACAGATCTGTAGCCCGCTGCTCTTCTCTTTTTTCATTTATCTTTTTAAAACATGTTTATAGCTGGTTTATAGCCTGCTGTTGTATGTGCTCTGGTAGTAGATAGTATAAACAAACGATCAGAGCATGCATGCATGCTTCAAGTTAATTTAACAAGTCCGGGGTTACTAGTTGAAGTGAGAGAGGGAAGATGAGCGATTGCCGATCGATTTGATTAGGGATAGAAAGCGTACGTGCAGCATCTAACCGGGGGTATCTAATCTGAAGCTACTCGTACTAATCTAATCTGATGCGTGCAGTGCAGTGCAGTGCAGACGTTTGATGCAAGTGGGCCGGCAGCGGCTGACCCCGGCGCCTGGATGGCGAGTTGATTTTTTTCGCGGCTTCGAGGTTGCTGTGCTGTGCTCCTTCGTTTTTCGTTCGAACTTTTGCTTTTTATTATCCCCTTTTTCTTTTTTCCCCCTCTCTCTTTTCTTTGTAGTTTGGACAAAAAGTACAGGCGATGCAGGGGGGGCAGCAGAGGGAGGATGGAAGGGGGAATCAACCCGATGAGACGCTCCTATCAGCTTTGACGTCTCATGTGCCTTGAGATTTGGGGCTTTCCATCCATCCAGTGATCGATCGAGCGAGTGACCCAGGCGCCCATCCCGAGCTAGCCGGCTGCATCGGCAACGCGCGGTAGTAGTACTACACTTGTTGGTGGTTGGTTGCAGAGGTGGCGGTGGTGGTGGTGGTGGCTGCAGGGCATGGGCAGCAGAGCAGCACATGCCATGTCGATCGATCGGCAACGGCAACGGCAACAGGGAATCCACCACACGTACTACTGTATATCGCCGGGCGTTTGCTCGGTTGGATGCGGGTGGTGAAGAGGAGGAGGAGGAGGAGGAGCAGCAGCTACATCTACAGCTAAGGGCCAGAGGCTCCCCACTGGGAACACACCAAATGTGGTGGTACTACTGCATGCTGTCACCACTCGCTGCTGCTCCTGCGTTTTGTGTGTGTGTGTGTGTGTGTTGCGTGCGGGGCGGTTAAAAAACAGTGGCGCGCAGCAGTTAACTGACCGTTATGGTAGAGAGGAGAGCTGCCTGCGATGAGAGCGCGTACTGCTGCTGAAAGTTTGGAGTTCGACGGATTAGTCAATGTTGCTAAAGAATATATACCTGTGCTTTAGCGGAACATCGCCGCTACAGGAAGGTGCTTTAATTCGAAACGAATATGTTGCAAAATTGGTTAATCAGAACATGTATGTCGCTTCTCTTTTCCGTGTTTAGTTGTTCGCAAGGGTGGACTGATTAGTATATCATCGCTGTATAGTGCGGTAGGAGTAGAGCTGATAAAGATTTGGCGTCAAGAAAAAGAGTGGATGATACAGATTCTGGCCGCGTTTGCCTTCAACATGTGGACCGACCTCGCATGCATGGCGCCAGCAGTAACAGTCATTCCCTCGGCGAACGCAAGCACCCCCCTTGCCCGGCAAATCAGTTTTAATTTGCTTGGACACATGACATCGCCCCATGCATGCATAGCAAATGCAATTAGCCATAGCCGAGAGATTGCAGCTTTGTTAGCGTGACTAATCGGCCATGGGCGGCGATAAGAAGCAAAGCAAAGCATTATTAACCGGAGAAGAGAAAGATACAGGTAGGCAAAGGATGAAACGGAGTATAATCTTGCAACGTACTAACCTCCGTGTGCGCGCCCTCAGCGAGAATGCATGCAGCTGGTGCCTGATCGCTCGCTTTGCTCCCATCCAATCAGGCAGCTGCAGCCTCAGCCTCCCTTCCTGCTCGTACCAATCAACAGTTACCACCCACAGACAACTGCAGAGGTAAAACAGCTGCCGACAAATATCATTTTCACTTTCACATGCACGGATTCGAAATTCGATAATGGCGACACCACAGACACACAGTAAACTCTGTAAAAAACTAAAAACCCTCCATGATGTGCTTGGATCTGTTGCCATGGGTTTCTCGGCGAAAACAGAGCAACAACACAGCCCCTACAAGTGTCTGTTGTTCCATGATTGGCATGCGAAAATCATATGCGGCCGCGTGTTGTTGTTGCTGCTGCTACAGAAAGAACAACCCAAGTTGGGGATCCGAATTTTGTCCGGTCAAACGAAACCGCGCGCGGGGCACGACGGCGCGAGACGGGCAAAGCCAGCACGTACGGGCGGATCGATCGATCGAACAGCATAAAACCCAGAGATCGAGACGTGACGCACCATGGACGCAACGCCACCGCATGCTTGAGGTTTTCCTAATCCTCTTTGGAATCTCGGGTGACGTGATAGCCCAAGGGTTTAGTCGACATGACAGGCCGTTGTTGACACTCCTCCAAGTACAGCTAGCTACTCCCTCCATTAAAAAAACAATCTTATTAAAGTAGGACAACCTAATACAACAAATCTACATATAGAGTATATCCTGATTCGTTGTACTATAATATATCAAATTCTAATACTATGTTGATTTTTTTAAGGGACGGTGAGAGTAGTGAAGTAGTCTGGCGACTGTCGTACTATTTTTCTATGGGAACAATTCTCCATCAGTTGAAAATTTTATATATTTATATTTTAATTTACTTAGTGGTTATCACCTTCATCTCATATTATTGCATTTTAGAATGAGTTAAATTTCATGCTAAGTAGCAGCATTTTAAAGCAAAGGTAGTAACTTCACTACGACACTCACAGAACTTAAAAAAAAGTTACTCCCTCCGTCTCAAATTACTTGTCTCTTTAGAATTTAAATTTTGTCTCAAAATATTTATCACAATAGAATATTACTTGTCTCATCAATCACTTATAATTCAAATTTATCCTTTTTCTACCCTCAACCACCCTCCTATATCCAGCCATACAATATTTAATATCTGGGTAGTAAAATCTTTTTTTCCTAAACCTAAATATATGCTAAATAACCTAGAACAATAAATAACATGGGATGGAGGGAGTAAATTTCATACTCCCTATAATTGAAATAAGTAGTACCAACGCGTATACTAGGAATAATACCGGTTCGGTAAGAATTTCTACCCCATTTGAATCGTTTGATAGCACAATCGTAAGGGTGTGCGATTTTAACCTTGAAGTCCTGTCTGGCCGTGTTCAACCTTTACCTTGCTCACAACTTCTTTAAAAAATATTTGGAGCGATGTCTCTCCCTTATAATCTCGTTTTTTTCATCGGAGTTATTACTTTGTCAAAAAAATTCCTATATGTGTCCAGGTTCGTAGGTAGGATTATTTTTTTGGATGGAGGGGTAAGTTCCACCATCTTCATTCTAAGATCCTGTTTAGATCCCTCCAAAATTTTACACCATATCACATCAAACGTTTGAACACCTATAAAAAGTATTAAATATAGACTAAAAAATTAACTAATTGCATAGATTGCGACTAATTTGTGAGACGAATCTTTTGAGACTAATTGCTTCATGATTTGACAATGTGGTGCTACAATAAACATTTGCTAATGACAAATTAATTAGGCTTAATAAATTCATATCGCGGTTTACTGACGGATTCTGTAATTAGTTTTTTATTAGTGTCCGAACACCCCATACAACACCATATATAATATTCGATGTGACACAACAAAACTTTGCATCGCTGGATCTGAACACCCCTTAGGCCCTAAGGCCTGGTTTAGGTGGTGTTTGGATCTAGGGACTTAACTTTAGTCCCTGTATTTATACACTAATTTAAAGTATTAAATATAAACTATTTACAAAACTAATTACATAAATAAAAGCTAATTTGCGAGACAAATTTTTTAAGCCTAATTAATCTATAATTAGAGAATGTTTACTGTAGCATCACATAGGCTAATCATGGATTAATTAGGCTCAATAGATTCGTCTCGCGAATTAGTCCAAGATTATAGATGGGTTTTATTAATAGTCTACATTTAATATTTATAATTAGTATCCAAACATTCGATGTAAATGGGACTTAAAAGTTTTAGTCCCTGTTCTCAAAAAAAGTTTTAGTCACGTCTAAACAGTGTCTTAGTTCCCAACTTTTTTCTTCAAACTTCCAACTTTTCCATCACATCAAAACTTTCCTACATACACAAACTTTCAACTTTTCCATCACATCTTTCCAATCTCAATCAAACTTTTAATTTTGACGTGAACTGAACACACCAGTACTAGCACTAGGAGAAGGAGTCGTTGTACAGCTAGCTGCTAGTCCGACCTATTCCCTCCGTCCTAAAAAAAGTCAAACTCTGGGTTTCCGTGCTAATGTTTGACTGTCCGTCTTAGGCTGTGTTTAGTTGGATCCAAAGTTTGGATTTTGGTTGAAATTGGAGATGATGTGACTGAAAAGTTGTGTGTGTATGACCGGTTGATGTGATGGAAAAGGACTGAAGTTTGAATCTAAATTTTAGATCTAAACACAGCTTATATGATTTTCTTTAATTAGTATTTTCATTGTTGTTAGATGATAAAACAAGATTAATACTTTATGCGTGACTTATCTTTTTAATTTTTTTCATAATTTTTTCAAATAAGACGGATATTCAAACGTTAGACACGGAAACCAGGGTTTGTCTTTTTTTTTTTTTTTTAGGATGGAGGGAGTATGTGTTCAATCTATGGGGCTGGGCATGGATGGGTACGTTAGTGCTGCAAAGCGCCGTGGCAGAACGGAACTTGCCGGCCGATGCGGGAACAGACAGCCGCGCATCACAGGTCCCCGTGACTCGCTCGCTCCACCGATTTCACCGGTTTTGTCGTACGCCACCGGCCGGCCTCTCCTTCCATTCTGCCTTTCATTCCGTATGCTACTACTATCGCTGCTGCTGTAACCATATACCCACTCCATGTCAATAAAAAAAACTAATCATAGTTACGAATCTGAATATATACGTGTCTAGATTTATAGCTAGAAATTAAGATTAGTTTTATTTTCTGTGACGGAGTAGTACTCCTATATGAGATTGCTTTCATTTGCTGCCGATGCTGCTGCAGGCAAAGGCCCTCTGATGAGAGTGACGAGAGAGCTGCAGCTAGCGTTCAGACGGGGGGCAGTGGCTGTCTGTACTATCTGGCCTATCTCGCTCATTTCTGCCTTGATAGCTTCTTAATTTCTTTCGTACCCTGCCCCCCGTATCTTGTGCTACTGTTTCGGTTGATTTCTTGCGTCCATGCTACTAATCACCATCTTGCTTGTTGATGCAAGTTCGGAACAGCGAAATCTCTGAGAAAACTGTACATCTGTGCGCAGAAAAACCTGCCAATTTCTGTTTCGCCCCACTGATGTAGTGCTGTCGCGCTCGAATTCAGTTTCGGCAAAGAATCTGTACGCTTACCTAAATGGGCCTCCAAATTGCTGCAGAGAAAAGGAAAAAAAAAATCCAATCTAACTCTCCCGAAATATAAGTTGAATCTGATTTATATATCTCAATCACAAAACTGAGTATAATGACTCTCTCAACTATTAAAACCACGGTTGACGGTGAAGTCGAGCCTTCTCTCCGTTTGGCTCTCTTTCCGTCGCCTTGTAATTAATAGAGATGGAGAAAAAAAAAGAGTAGATAGAAAGGGGATGAGGAAGGAAGTAGAGAGAGGATGACACATGAGTCCTTTTTTTTTCTTTGAGAGGTTATATATGTGAGTCTTACATTCTGACTTTGCGAGTCAACCACAATCAACATGCCATGTCAGCAGAAATCATTTTCAAAACATCGAATGAGTCGATTTGCATCGATTTTAAAAGATTGGGGAGACGTTATGCCCGATTTTATCGTTGAGGGTGGTAATTCAATCGTAAGCAAGAGATGAGTGACGGAAAATAGACTTATCCCCGGAAGAAACGACATTTTCCATATGGGCCTCTGGTCTCTGGACTACCGTAACAAGCCGACGCATTGCAGCCCAACACGTGACGCGTCAACGCTAATCCCGTCCCGGGCTCAACACCACTTGTTGAGCCCGTCAATTTCGTGGCGTACCAATAGCCGTTGGATCAGGCTGCGCGTGCGTCCAGGATTAAGATGGCGGATTCATTTGTCAAATAGCCCCTCCCACTATTCGCATTTCATATATCTCTCCCCTTCTCTCCTTCCGCCGCTCCCCCACCCGAGACGACTCGTCGGCGGCGGAGCTCCGGCCAACCCACGGCGGCGGGCCGGGACAAGGTAGCGGAGATGATGCACCGAAGGTTACCCGGCGGCGGCGGCGGCAGCACATCAGCTGGTGAAGGGGGAGGAGGAATTGAAGGATGGGGATTCGAAGAAAGTACGGCGCGGCTGCTGCCCTAGGCGAAGGCGTTGGGCTCTCCGTGGCAAGAACGCCGCCGGTCGCGACCACCATCTGGCGGTATCCCGGGTGGCAGCAGAGTACCAGACTGCAATCCTGGCTGCTGAGGTAACATTTGTGGTTTTAACAAGGGAAAATTCGAGTTGAGAAGCACGATATTTTTCGTACTGAATTTTCTGTGCATCTGTGGCTTAAGATTTTACAGCGACGAGAAATTATCCGTGAATTAGATTTGAGATGACAGATGATAGACCACATGCCTGAGCATTATCCAACATTTCATATGGATAGTCACAAGGGGTGAAGCACAATTGTGTTATTGGCATCAATAGTTGATGAAAAACGATTATGTGATTAGATCAGTTATGGTCATACAGCATAAGATGCTCAATGCTTAGGGAGTGCCATTTGATTTCTTAGTCAATTGCTGAATATACTGGCAGCAAATGGAAGACAACGAATGTTCAAGCACCGAGTCGAAAAATTCTTTGGATTTTGAACTAACTTAGATTTGTATATGCAGGGCACAGATGCAACTTGTGAAGATATATTTGTTTATCTTTCAGGTTCTATTTCTCAGGTTTTATCTGATAATGTTCACAAGTAGAATGAAATTATTATCTTTCATCTAGAACTGTTATATACTGCATCGTTGATTACATGCAAAATAAATCTTAGAGAAAAAAGGAAAATAGGCGGAGAACAACAGTGTCCCCAAGACCCAAACATCCCACAGGACCTGGAAACATACAATTGGCGTACCATGTAACTGATGCTATTCTGTTCTTCCTTCAAATAGCTTCATCAATTGTGCCTTCAGCAGCTCAGGGGTATACCACTCATGCTTTCTCTTAGCCTTCATATACTTGTCAAGGTGTGCTTGGTAAGCCAAGATTACCTTGTCACAGACAGCTCGCCGCACTTTCTCCCGAAGCTGAGGATCTTCCACCTTCCAGCACTCTTGGTTATAATAAGTTGAATCGAACTGGAGGCTAAACCTTACGGTACTGGAAGGCTGACTGAAGCAGCCACCAAGCATGCCTGTCCTGGCACTGAGGCATGATATTGCAGGCCCCCATGACAAGTCCACATAAGTCTTCAAATACTGCTCGATGAATTCTCTGTGCACTTGAACCCATGACTGCCCCAGGAGTGAGATCAGCTCTGAACCCTCCACTTGCTTGACAACAAAATGCAGGTTGTTCATAAGAAAGAAGCATTGTAAACCTTGAGATTCATAGGCCTCAGGTGCCTTGTTGAGCATGGATTCCAAGCAGATAATCAGATCTTGCACAATATGATCCAAGGAGTCCATCCGCTCATTGTCCTTGTTGCGATCATCATTTCCGAGGATGAGACCAAGTGTGGTCTTATGATGCAACAACAACCTGATGTAATTCATGACATAGCGAGTCACTTCATGGATTCCCCCACCTGGTGGTACACGCCTAGAAGCACGGGTTTGGATCAAAATTTTAAGCTCACGAAGCATGTGGTACACGGCCATCCTTAGCTTCTGCAGTGTGTCATCATACTTTGCCACGCTGAACTCTTCTGGACGACATTGCGATACAAGGAAGAAGTCTGGGTTGAGTACCTTGAGCAGCCTCAACACCACGAAGAGCTTGTCAGGGGACAATTGTAGCTTGGTGATCTCATCTGCAAAGGCGAGAAGTCGAAGCTTGTATGACCATACGAGTGCATGCTGCCTTCCTGCCTTGCTGTGGATCTCCTTCACCATCGCATCAATCTCTCTCTGCGCCATGTGCCACTGTGACGCCGCAGCCATGTGGTGACCTCCTCTGATGTTGATGATCATTTCGGTGATGTTTTTGCAGGTGTTGGGATCAATTTCTTCAGAGCCGACATTGCTGGAGCCAGAGGCAGATGTCGATGACTCCACGGCACTGGTGGGGAACATGAACGACTCACCGCTAGAGATTGGGGAGGCTGCCATGGTCTGAATTTCTGGAGCTACTAACACTATTTCGTATCTGCAGTTTCTGTTCATGTGATTTGCACATTGTTGTACGGAGATGAAAGGCCTATTCAGTGGTTATAGAGTTGACACTACATTATGGTAATGACTCCGCGTGGAAGAAAAGTCAGAGTTATTTAGTTGATGAAGGGAGTGTTCTCCGTGTGGAAACTAAGACAGCTTACTGAGACCACAAATTGGAACAGATTATACAACACCATATTGTGGTCTCCCTGCTAGCTGGCCCAAAATTGTGTTTGACAAAATGACATAACTGAAAGCGAAAGCCCTTGTCAGAACGCGTGAGTCGTTTTGCTATCTATCTGTCTTTGCTGTATTTTTCCACGAATCGTTGTATCTTTGATTGTTTGGAGGATAAGACATTGCAACTACAGGTAAACACCCTCTTCTTCCCTGAATCTACCAGTTTATTTCTTGAGCGTGTTTGACAGCATTGTACAGTCCTAAGTGTTACAAGTCAACATTTACATGCTTATTTTTTGGGAGAGACACATACACCAACAACTTAACAGTGCAAACCAACAGTAAAAACAATATAGACACAGAATTTGCACAGGTTAAACCAACGAAAAACTCGGTTTAGTTTAAAATCTTGCTTAATTTATCCCCAACTGTCAGTTCATCCATTGTTCTTTCTACCTCATCAGCATATAGGAGGTGCAACATTCCTCTCCGGTGCAGGCTTGTGCTTGATGGAGCGAACTCTCACGTACCTTCGCATCATTCCGATCATCTTCTTCTTCCCGGTCACATGTTCAGGCTGCTTCTCTGCAGCTGCTGCTTCTGCAACTCCCTGAACAGCAGCACCAGCAGCAGCAGCTTCTGCAGCAGCAGAGCTCACCTCTTGGCTTCCAGTGGCGGCATCCTTGGCGCCATTGATGGGCTCGACGTCTATCAGCTCCTGCAGCGAGAGACGCCGCGAGTTGTCTTCACACTGCAGACATTCTTGCTGCTGCTCATGCTGTGCCTCCTCTTCTCCTAGGCTTTGCCTGGGTTTCTGCTGCTCCTGGGCATCTTCAGGCTGCTGCAATGCCTCCTGCTCCGTAGTGTCTTCAGCTTCAGGCTGTGTTGTAGCACATGGACACTGGAACAGATCCTTCAGCTCAGTAACTTGATCTTGCTGCTGCTGCTCGTGTATCATCAGGATCATCTGAGACTGGGTCTCCATGCCTTGGTCTTGGTTGCAATCAGTAATAGTAACCACACTTGCCGTTGCAGGCCTTCTCGTCCTCCGGGACATGGTGAGGTCATATCGTCGCGGCTTGGCTGCACCTGCATCGCATAACCCGGTCGCCATTGCCTGAACCTTGAACAAGATCACATTGAACTATGGAAGTGTGGCTCCCTGTCCTGTGGGATGCATTGTTCATCAGTTTATATATATATATATTTATACCAGCAAGCAGATAGCAACTTGATGAGTTTGCTTGCAAGTCTCCAAGCCATTGGCTTGTGGATTGAGCTCAGATGATCAATGTGAAGTGGGAGTGAAGTGAGCTCAGATGTGTAGTACCACTGCACCGCACGAGGTGATGAAGCTTTCTGAATTTAGCCTCAATGGAAGGACTCAAGGAGTACACAGAGAGTGAAATGGATACAGCATTTGTCAGACTGTTGTACAAGATGACTTAAGCACAAAGTTGAAGTAATGTAGAAAATTAATATGGAACGGATTGATGATATATTTCTTTGTGCACAAGAGAATTATTAGTACGATGTGAGAGCTATGAAAGCTGCTGGAGATTTCGTATGTGGAAGAAAAAGAAGGGGGTTTCTTCCTCATCATCAGCTGCAATGCATGTTCGGCAGCAAGAGATTTTGAGAGAGTTTGTTTCGTTTTCCACGTTCACGCTTTCCGAATTACTAAATGATGTGTTTTTTTTAAAAAAAATTATATACGAAAGTTGCTTTAAAAATCATATTAATTCATTTTTAAAGTTTAAAATAGTTCATACTTAATTAATTATACGCTAATAGCTCATCTCGTTTTACGTATCTTATCAATCTTCTCTTTTCCATTTTACAAATAGACCCCTTTACTTGTATGGATAATTGGATATACCATTTTCACCACGGAATCCGAAACAAACCGCCGGCCATGGCCATGGGCGCCGCCGCCGCATCGATTCGCGACGGAGAACTTCCGCCCGGCGATCGTCCACGCCGGCGAGTCGATCCACGAGAACCTTACTCCTCAAGGCATCCGAGGCGATCTCGTTTCCGTCCCCTCGCTTCGCTTGGCGGTTAGGTCTTCTGTTCTTCAGATGGTGGAAAATCGGAAGGCACCACATCCACCATGTTGATTTCATTCTGCGATGTGCAATTCGTGTGTATTCTCTGATCACTTCTCTGATTTATTTTTTAAAAAATTGCACCGGATATTCACTCGGCTAAGTGCTATCCTACTCTGCAGTGATCACGCGATGCCTCGAAAATAATTCTGAACTTTCTGAATTCGCAGGAACATCTCCTATCTGCAATTAGGCGTACACCCAGGAGGAGCAGCTGAGCCTGACAGGGTTTACGATTCCGAGATGGCCTTCCGTTTCGGGCTCTGGTGGAATGACAGTTTTCACGAAATCCGGTGGAAAGCCGGTAGATTTCGAACAAATTTCATAAACAAACATTTAAATACAAATTCCTTGAGTTTACCAATAAGCTCGTGAAAATCGGTCGGCTTTGACAAAATTCTAAGCGAAATCATCGAAATTTCAATCAGTAACTAGAAAAAGAGATAAACTGAAATTGTTTTCCTTTTTTTAATTCGTTATTCTTTTCTTTCCTACTTCAAATTTCAGTAAATACACGGAATACATCAATTTTTTTTTGAAAATTTATATACCAATAGATTCTATGAATATCATACTATTTATAAGATTTTATTTGCTTTTTTCCTTTTTTTATCAATTCAAATTTGAATTTGGATGAAACTCATCGAAATCTCAGACAGCTTCTACTTTTGAGCCCCGTCGAAACATCGAAATTTCGTGGAATTCGACCGGTTTTCGTTGGAATTGTAAACCCTGAGCCTGAGATCTCCACTTTTTCTGATTGAATTTGCAGTTGCCTCAGATCATTGAGATCACCATGGATCGCTCGCTGCACGAAGGCCCATGACACGGCGAACCTTCCTTGGGCTCTGGGCAGCAAGGCCTGCTCATCTGGTACTGCTCCTATACATCCTTGTCTCTCTCTGTTAGCTGCTTGCATGTTTAGGGCATGTTTAGATCCCTATTAAGTTTTTTCTCCCTATCACATCGAACATTTGAACACCTACATGAAGTATTAAATATAGGCTACAAAAATAACTAATTACACATATCGCAACTAATTTGAGATACAAAACTTTTAAGTCTAATTGCTCCATAATTTGATAATGTGGTGCTACAGTAAACATTTACTAATGACGGATTAATTAGGCTTAATAAATTCGTCTCGCAGTTTACAGACGGATTCTGTAATTTATTTTGTTATTAGACTACGTTTAATACTTCAAATATGTGTCCATATATCCGATATGACACGGCAAAAAATTTTACCCCTGGATTTAAACACCGCCTTAGTATAGTTCATCACCAAGTCACCGGAACTACGCCATGTTCCTTGGTCCTAGGAACGCCGTTCCCGTTTCGGGAACGCGGGAACAATCTCGTTCCCCCACCCCACGTTAAAACATAAAAAATGTAGCGTCCCGCGTTCCTCGATCTCGTTCTTTGTCCCATCGATACGGGAACTTTTGTGACGTAGGTACATTGTCATTTCAAATATTTTCTACACCATTGCAATTGCATTCCACTTGCAGAAGGTAATCGAACTGATAGTCTTTTATAACCTTATTTTTACAAGAAAAGTCTCATTACCAACTTTTTTTTTGGGGGTAAGATTTTGTGTATGAGAGCAATGAGAAGTTGATTGTCCTACATGGGTCAGCAGATCTACTTTTGTACCGAACGGTCGGTTTTGTTATAGATCCTCTTCCTTTTACCCATCCACATCGAATGCATCCATTTTTTTTTATCGGTTTCTGCGGTCCATGGCTCTAGAATAGTTCAATTGATTGATCGAAATTTGGCATCTGTTAATAGAATACCGATGCAATAAGAATCATTAACCTAGGAAAATACCAGTGCAGATTGCTGCCTTTTTTGTCTTTCAAAAAGGTTTGAATTTCGTGTGATCCACAACTTCCAATGATTTTGTGTGCTGCTATTAATTTATCAGCATTGACGCGAAAAAAAGTCGCTCGATAAATTATGCCATATTTTATTCAGTAGGTCTTCAGTTTCGATTGAGCCATAGTATAATGCAATACACCAAATGCAAATTCAACAGATATTTTGCCCCCAAAATCCCTCTTGGCGCCTCTCTGATTAATTTAAGAGGTTCAATGATTTATATGCTTTCCCAAGTCCACAAGCAAACTGCACACGGTCCCATACAAAACTAACGGTACCCGGAGAATGAATGAGCTGCAGAAGAAGAATGCATCAAAGAATCACTGGAACATGTCAGGCTAATTGCCGGGTTAATGCTGGCTTTTGTTTTGGGTTCTTTCCTGTTCTCTCACGCTAACCCCAGCTGGTAACAGTCCCGGATTGCTGCGTCCTAATCATGCAGGTCACGTCCTTGATTTTGGTTTATTTTACGAGGACGTGACACCATGGCGGTGCCTGCCAAAAAAGCCTCCACTTCGCTGCACTGCTGCTGTTGACTAGCACTAGAAAAACAATTTTGCTGTCTGAAAACTGCAGAGGAGTTGAGCATGCGCATGTTCTGTACAGTCATCATGTCGTAAGAGCTTCTAGTAATCTCATCGCTCTCTTTCTAGGAGTTCTTGGAGTATTGTTTTCTTAGGAGGTTTTTTTTGTTCTTATTATGCTAACCATTTCTGCAAGTTAGTCTTTCGCTCTTTCAGAGATACTATGCATTTGCATTATGCCTCTGCTTCTAACAGTCGCCATCAGGTTGATAGCTGAATTTTTGCTTATGCTACTGGGGCCTCCCACCTGAAATGGTACGTTTCAGGCAATGAGATTTGATATGTACATTAGTATGAGCTAACTCTGATTAAAATATTAAACTAACACTGTTTGAAGAATCAAGGCACTTTGAAACGAGATGAAGCATTGGATTCGGATGGTAGAGGGTTCAAGCATGGTAGGAAGTAGTATAGGATGTACTAAGATTAAAGAGTGGGTGTTGTGTTAGGTCTGGGGTCTATACATGGCCACATAGGTAGCGTGCCCTCCTTTTCCATGTTTGTTCAACATGAGCATATTTGCAATTACTAGTAGACAGCTGACAAATGGACCTGAAAAAACTGAGAAACTTAGCTGGTTATTCTCTCACTTGTGTGACTAAATGGCTTTTATATTGATCAATTATACTATGATATGGACAGCCTGTTGTACTAATTGAAATATATATTTCTACCAAAGTGTTGGTTATATAGTCAAATTTAACAACCCTTCCTGATGTCAGAGCTTTGTCAAGACTGGTCATAACATTGGTTCAAATGTATTTGGTTTTCCCAATTTGTTTCTTTTGCATTGGTGATTTGTAAAGCCTTAAGATAGGTGCATTGTCTGGAACCTAATCCCAGTTCGTACAAAAAAGTGATTAGCCATTTCTAGATTAATAGTGCGCTTTTGACATCACCGACCGAAAACGAGGTTAGTTAATAGATGACAGATTTCTGCAACAGTAGATTGCTTGGTCCTACAGCAGTTGCTGTTCCCTTGTTAATTAACTTATCAGGACTGTTAACTGTGTACTAACTGCATGCTTCAGGCGCCATTTGCCATCTCCTTGTGTGTTGACAACTCCAAATCTGACAGCTCCTGAGGTTGATGTAAGCTGATCTTTTATCAACGCAATTCAGGAGCATGGATTTCAATTGCTTGGTTCTTACGAGTTGTTCATGTGAGCATATCACTGTGTCAGTGCTTAGTCCCCTTCCAGGCACGTACAAATGTCAGGGGAGAAAAGTTGCATAATCATTTATCCGCAGTAGGAATAACTCTCCTCTGCATTTCTGAAAAATGTTATCAGTACTCGCTGACATGTCTGTTATCATGAGTTGTTCCTCCCTTTCTTTTTATTCTTTCAGGAGAAAAGCCTGAGCTGAAGCAGTTCTCATCATAGTTTTCAGCTTGGAGTACTCATCTTCCTTTTTGACCTCCGAGGAGAATGAAATTATGCACAATAACTCAATTTTCAGCTTATCCATCTCCATTTAAACATGTCTCTCTCTTTGCCTTGCCAGAAGCATTAAAATCATATTACTGTTCTTTAACATTTCAGGGCATTGTTCATCAACAATCATATGGTCGTGCATACAGTATTGGCTACAGTTTTACAGCTCAGTTTCTCGACAATGTCAGGCTCTGATCCTGAAACTTTTTGAAACATCCATTTGCTTGCTGGTCAAAAGGTCCTTCCACTCAAATCACACCAGCTGACAGTTTTTCTTTTCGAGAGTTCCTGAGTTCTCGAGTGCTGGGTATCCTCAACAGCGCGTGCATTTGACTTCATTGCAAATCCTCTTGCTTATTCCTTCTGCCAAGCATCTTCTTGTTCGTGCTTCTCCATAAATCTAGACAACCTAAGCCTGAACTTTTTCTTGGATAATGAAATAAACCTAAGCATGATCATGCATCTCCGTTCTTTATCAGACAAAAACTTTTTCTTGAGTTTCTTGTCGTAATTCCTCTCCTTAATCCAGCTCATTTTGATCCAGCACCATTTTGTGGCTGACAGTGTGCATCTCTTGTGTTGCAGCTGAAACACGCAATTAAGATCAACTCAACTGCAGCAACTGCTATTAACAAAGGGGCTCTTACTCGTCTAATCATGGTCGTCACGTCTTCCCCTGATGCATCCATCCGCTTCATTATTTTACAGGGGACGTGACAGCATTGGCGGTGCCGGTGTTCGCTGCTCTGCGGCGTCGCCTCACCGTCAGATGTGCATGCATCCACATCAGGTGACATGCAGAACACAGTTAACCCCGGTGATGCAGAGAAAAGTGAGTATAGCTTCTTTCTTCCATGAAGTAGGTGTTGCTGATGGCGTTTCTCCTCAACCGATTTAATGGGCACTAGTACATGCATCGCATGCTAATTAAGCTTCAGTCATTTGTCCTAATGCGATGTTAAGAAGTTAAAGATTGTTATCTTTTCGGTCTAGCCATGATATAAGCCTATACTGCTATGAGTACATATACATGCATCAGAGTAGCTGGTGATGGTGTATCTGTTGCTGTCAGAATTTATTTGTCCAAAATTTTTGGAGTAGGTTTGGTTTATATATCTGCGTCGTACGTATGCGACTTGTTCGAATTTTCTGTTAGACAACAGACGTACATGTCCTTGAATGTTTCTAATCATACTACAAATTGTAGTGGTACATTCAGCGTGACTGCTGCTTTCATATTTTTGGAATTTGGAGCTATGTTTTAACTGTTTAACATGACTTGTGCTCTTACCTGGAACTAATTTTTACAGAAGTTGAAAATTGGAACTTGGACGACTAGTTTACATGAATGACTTTAAGGAGCTGAGGTGGTGTCAGCACATCGTAAGTATTAGTCAGAAGTTATGATCTTACCTCCAGGTGATTTATACTTCTAAATTGTAGGTTTAGTTGCTTGTGTCTGAAAGCTAGTCCTTATCATGATTAGGTTTTAATATATATCAAGTGCCTGAACATTATATTATAGTTTGCATCCATCTCTTTTTGAGTCGTTGATCATATTTGTACTGGAACGGCAACTTTGTACTACCCTTCGTCAGTGAGTTATGATCCTGACAGCAACAGCGATTGTGTCTTCTCAGTTGTGTTAACCCATATTTCTTGCATTTTTATAGCATATCATTGTTGTACTCTGATTTGCTGGCATTATCTTGACAAGTCATTTGGCATGGTCCAAGTACAAAAAGGCATCCTCGTCCATCATCTTGTCCATGTACTCCGTATATTATAAGCTGCAGTAACTGTTAGAACTGACCTGTTATACTGAATACTAATTAGTATAAGCTTGAGACCATTCTGAATGCAGTGGTTAGTAATCGGTAATAGTTAATACTAACAGAAGTACATGCCACTGCAGGAAGATAAGTATAAGCATGGTGGAGCAGATGCAGAGGCATTTCTGTTGGCCTTTCCCACAGTTTCTGAACCAGTAATGAGAATTAGGTAAGCCATAAGCAAAGCAATAGCATTACTAGTAGTTAATTCTGTTCTTCTCCTATCTTTAGATTCTTTCTTGAAGCACCAGCTGCATCTGCAATAGACTAACTATTCATTTTGTATCTGCTATAGAGTACTATTCATTTGTATCTACATGTGACATGTGAATGAATCAGCATGCATGGAGCAAAACTGCAAAAGTGCCAGATCGATCTGATTAATCTATGCACACTTGCACAGTTGATCCAGCTAACTCGTGCAACCACTAAACTACTACTCGTTGCTTAATGCCAGAACAAAATAGATCCTTCAAATTCCTCTCCCCCATTAAAAGATGCCTTTTTGGAGCCTTTGAAACCTTTCAAATTACAATTAGTTTAGTAATCACAACCTGTTGCTAACTGATCAACAAGATGCATTATAATCTAGGGTTGCGGCTTCAAGAGGATTACAGCTGCTGCACTAGGGACAATAACACATCCAGTGATCGTATTGACGATGCATCTCTTATGAAGTATACCTTAATTATACTAATTAAGCTCAAAGACATCCTCTTATAGCCCAATAATTAAACTTCCTCCTCTCCCTTTCCTACCATATGGACGTCACGTCTAATCTGATTAGATGTCCTGCCTGATCACCATGGCAATTGATTTATAAAGCACAGTGACACTATGCCGGCGCCTCCAAATTGCTCACTACCATGAGCTCTCACTCAAAGCCATTGTAACATGAACCCCACATTAACCATCTTTGCAAGTATCCTACATAACTTGGTCTACATTTTTTTTCTTTTCTTCTACATCTGAATATCTGAAGGTATCTTTCTGAATTTAACAGCAGAAATGGCTTGTCTCCTAAGTTTTTGGGAGGGAGTGGGGTCTCTACTTGATTTGTAATAATTTTGCATGAAACCTGCAACTAGTGGTATATTGTATGTTAGGTTGGTTCTTCCCTATCAGACACTTGTTTTAGGTATGCATCTTCCTAACCTCGGCTAGCTATAATGACCGGCCAAAACCTAATTTGGATCGTAATTAGGTTTAGTTTGAAGATTTTGGCATTTGTAGATTGTGTTAGGTTGCTCCTATATATGCAACCTCTTGCTTTTTCGTTTGTGGCCCCCTCTAACAAACCCAAGGTTGGCACGGTTTTTAGGCTTTTTCGGCAGGACATGAAAGGAACATTTTTCAGCATGTCCACTGTCTCCACTGCAAGTTATCTCAGAAAGGTTTTATTCTGAAAAACGCAATTTTATTCGTATATGGTTGTAATATCACTCTAATCATATCTACTCAATCTACTCCGTAATAATCATAAATTTTCCATCATTTCCCTTTTATTTGACAAATGAAGTGATTTTTTAATTAGGCCTATTGTGGACAATATGATTTGAACTGTTGAACCTGGTGTCTCCTCTCCACCACCCCACCCCACCTAGAGGTATTTCCCCTATATAACTCAATTTTTTGAAGAGATGTATGTCACCATTTGTCTACTGCAAGTTGATTTGCAATACTACATTTTTGGAGGTCTCTAAACAATTTAACAAAATGGACCTGAGAAGGCATGATTTTAATGTCATAAGCACTCGGATCCACGAACTCGTGAGCTCTTCTAATTTATTTGACTAATGGATTGGCAACCAAACCCCATTTTTTTATGAAAAGAATAGTAATTTTTATTAACAACTGAAGCTGTTCTTATTTGCCATAGGAAGTTGGAAAAAAGAAACAGAACATCTTGACTGGAATAAATTCATTCTCTTGGTGACGGGTTCAATTCGTCTGCTAACTGCATTTTTGAACTTTACAGCTCAAATTTCAGCTGCCGTTTTTCGGTGAGAATGACAGATCCAAGAGGAGATAAAAGAGAGACGAAAAAAGGTTGCTTTTCTCTGTCATGCTCCGATTCCATTGAGAAGAAAATGTGCCCAGCACTACACCTAGAATCTTGACAGCATTAGACATGGAGAGATGTGAATGTGCATAGCCTGTGTATATCTTTCCGACAGTAACGTCTTAGGCGACCAAACCCTAAAATCTCCCATAAAACCGTGGCTAAAAACATTGCACAGGAACAGTGACAGGTACCACTCTAGGCCTGAAACTGAAGTGCCAAACTGTTCAGGTAAAGAAACGTATCAACTTTTATCGACCCTCTGATTTTCAAAGCCACTGGTACGTTCAGAATTACAGAAGAAGCATGATATTGTCTTAACTCCTAGTCCATGGTAATATCTTCTGAACTGGAATTATACAAGGAAACATATGCATTTCATCTCAAACTTTTTCTCACTATAGATGCAATTGGTAAGGTTGTTGCTGGTTTCTTCAGATCTGCCGAATGAAACTGGGTATTATTATGCTATCTAAGTTGAAGCATAAAGAAAGCCGCATGATGGAGATTATATGTAAGATTGAACCTTTTCTTTGTCACAACTAAGACTTGGAACAATTCTGTCTGAAGACTTGAAAAATTCTGTCTGAAGCTTTGTTGATGTAGGTCTGAAACCTCAGGAGTTGACAGTGAAAACCAGGCGAACAAACCGCGGTATAATTCAGATGTCGCTTCACATCGAATTCAGATCAGCGCGCAATTCATTCAAAATTAAGTTTGTAATGCGACATGGATGGAACAGCCGTGATGTAGACATCATTAGTTAGTATTAGCCTTAATAACAATCATGGACCAGTTAGTACTACGTAGTTACTGTTGGTCAAACGAAAAAAAAATAACAGATCACTCCTGCACGAACCAACGGCCGTGCGTTTTGTAGTAGATGGTAGCAGTTGTTTGGACGGCAATTCTTTTTATGTTTGGAGAGATGACACTGCCGTCATCATGTCTGGCTACACTTGAACAGTTTTGCTTGCACTCATAGTCCTCTAATTAAATACTACTACATACATGGAAAAAGAAAAGAAATCTTCTTAATTAAATGACATTAGTTTGTTAATTTTAGATGTGCCATTCGCATGTTTGATCTTATTTGATTAGTGGTAATGGGGCACACCCAATGAAAATGAAGTTTCTTAATCTGTTGGGTGATGCAGCTCTGAACACCACTCATTTTGCAAGGTAGCTTAACCAGAGAAGATTGGATAACCTGAGGGTTTATGTGGGCCAATTAGTTCCTGATAACGTAGTATCATCTGCAGATTTGTGGCTGGAATTAAAATTTGCAGTAGTACTGAAGGCAGCAAGCATGTGTGTGTGTTAAATTACTTTCTTTATTTTGCTCTCCACAAAAACAAAGATTTTATTTGATGGTACCACTGTTCTGAAGCTGTACTGTGAAATTTACTTTTGGTGTTTGGCAGGAGCAGAGAGGATTTGGAGTACTAAGTTGGTGCAACCAATTAATCAGGATCATGCACCGACCTAGCTTGTTTTGTTCATCTGGCACCATATCATGAGCAATTAAATTTGCAACTCTTTTCACTTTTCTTTGCAAGCAAGCTAGTAGAACATTTCACACTCTGGCACATAAGTTTGCTTTTTGTACTACATGAACAGTAAACATCACTAGGTAGTTTTAAAACTCTAGGATCCTTTTTCCTTTTTTGACTCTGGCAAGTTCTTTAATTTTCTTGACCCTGGGAAACGTGTTGTTAAGCTTTTTAAACGGTCTTCTCATTTTCAAATACATTATCACTACATTTGGTCGGGTAGCAATCAGTGGATGGGCAATGCTTTTGTTTCACCCTATCTCATTGAGATTAACTGCATATTCAAACCTTGAGGTAGAATCTTCTTTCCCCAAAAAACAAAACACACACAAAAAAAAAATCAGAGAAGTGAATCAGTCCTGAGATCTTATCTTCTCCTGCCTGAAGGCTGAAGCAGAGTAGTAGTTTTCTTTGATGTAAGCATGGTATAAGAATCACACTTTTCTTGTTGTAACATTTGAAATAGTTGATGACACTTTACAATTTCTTCCCCTCAAAGAAACACTGCCCTGCATCTTGCATGTCAGTGTTGCAATGTACTGTTGCATTTTAATGTATGATGTTATTGTATGTTTGATAATTTGTCTTATTAAAAGATTACGTAATTATTATTTATTTTTTGTGATTTATTTTTTTTATTGTATGTACTTTAAGCATGAGTTCTATTTTTATATATTCGTACAACATCTTTAAATAAAACAAACAATCAAAACGTATCTTCAAAGTTAACAATATCATACATTAAAAACCGAAGAGAGAGAGAGAGAGGATATACTACTGTTGTGCAGGATTGGTTACAAGTCAGCAGCTAGAAAAGCTTCCCTCCTCTCAGTGGGCAACAGGTCACACAAATGCTCCATCCACTAGGGCAAAGAAGATCGAACCGATGCAAAAGAGGCCTAACATGCACACAACTGCCTAGTGCTTAGCACTTAGCAGCAGTAAGTAGGTCGCGACCCAGTGCAGTGCAGTGCAAACCATCACGGCATCGATCACAATTCACAAACCTCCTCCCTATGGCCGATCGATCGATTCTTCGCTAGTGGCGTACGACGTCGATCGCGCGCGTTGCGAGCTTGCAACACCAGCAATTTTTGAGCACTTTTCTTTGTTGCAGAAAAGAGACCATCTTGTGGTTCTTGGATGGATAGGGCTGGATTCTAGCTTGATTGGTGCAAGGGATGGAGGAGAATGGAGGAGGAGACCCCAGCTGATGAACAGCGGACTGACTGATGCCTGCCCGCGTGCCAACCGGCCAAAATGATGAATAAAAACATACATATCGTCGTCGTTTTTCGTACCAGATCTGTGACAGATCAATCGATGCATATGCAGTTAGAGCAAGTACAATAGCAGGCTATACGCTAGTTATAAATATATTTTAAAGATATAAAGGAAGAGAGAGAAGAGCAGCGGGCTACATAACTGTAGCTAGCTGCAGCACGGACTCGTAATCTGTGTATGATATGTGGGACCAAATATTAATATTATAATAAGCAATTATTATATGAATTGGCTATAAATGATTTAAAGCTAGTAGTGGGCTACACTATTAAACTTGCTCTTATACTGTATGTGATTTTGCGTGAAAAGGTACATTTCAGGTATAGATGGACGTGTAACGTATACCGGTTTGACACCGATAACATAATTTCATCGTCTGCTTATTAGCTTATTATTGGCGACAACTAAAACTTAAAATTCAAAACTTAATTTAGTTCGAGCATTAATTTTAAAGGTTTTTTTTTATCGCAGTCTATTTTTCACTATCAGCTTTTAAAGTTTATTACAAACGACACGTGGATTTTCGCAGGATGGACATGTGGGAAAAGGGTTGACAAGTGGTGCTGCGTGTGTGCCCTACACACGGGCCCCCGGCTCGGCCAGGCAAAGCGAGAGGAGTCGAGTCGTCGGTCGTTGGAGGAGATGAGAGACGAGAGGCCGAGATGGCGCGCCCCCGCGGCGGAGTCGATTGGCGGGCGAGATCTCGTTGCAGATTGGGTTTTTTTTTTTCGCCCACGCGACGCGATGAGGCGCGCGGCCGCGGCTTATCGACAATTTTCTCCGTAATCCGTCGCGCGATCCACACACGAGCACGATGGACGGGTTGGGCTCCACGTTTTGGCCGCCACGGCCGCTCCTTTTTTTTCTTTCCCACGGTGGTCACTCGCTTCTCCGTTCCACATCGGCCGCGTACGTGCGTTTTTTTGCGTATGCGTGTGCGTACGTGCGGATGGTGCGAGGGGAACAGGAACAGCAATGGTTTTTTTGTTTTGTTCCTTGGCCTGCAATTGGGCATGTGATAGCAACTCGCAGTTATTGCTGTAGTTTTGTGCAGTTTTTTTTCCCGCAGACATTTTTTCGATAGACAGAGAAAGAAAAACAGCTTTGGAAAATACTACTCCATCCATCCACAAAAGTTACACATATTACTTGTATCACCAAGATCAAGGAGAAATTAAATCATCTTCTGTTACAAAAATCAAGAAGTGAATACAAACATGCAACCAATAAAGTATTTAGATGACTTCTTGGGTTGTAATCAAACATTTAATTTATCTCTTCATGTAAGTCTTGAATGCATAAAGACTATAAATAAGAACAACTTATTTGGAATAACTTAAATGTAAAATATATTTAACTTTTGTGGATAGAGGGAGTACGAGTGCATTAGTAGTAGTACGTACGCGGTCCATGCTTGATTAGTCGTCTACAGACAGAGAAAAGAGTAACGAGAGAGAGAGAGAGGAGGTCATCTGGTCAGCCGGGGCATAGTAACAGTAACTCGGCCTCGTCGTGCAGTGCAGTGCAGCGCATCGGAATCAATTCGATCTCCTTTCGCCGGGACACTACTGCTCCATAGCATGGCAGTGCAGGCCGTGGCGCCCATCCAGTAGTAGTAATAAATCGAATGAATGCGAGCTGCGAAAAATAAATTTGGGGCGAGCCGGCGAGTCAGTCGGGCGGACGGACGGACGGAATAAAGAAGGCGCGGTCAGAATCCCCGCACGCAAACGGGGTGAGAAGAACCCGAGGCGCGACACATGGAAATCAGTCGTATCGATCAATCGTTCTCCCCCACCCGCGCACGCCGCGAGCGCGAGAGGCGCGACGTACGCGAGAGACCGCGACCGCGAACCCCAAACCCAACCACAAACCAGGCGGCAACCACTCTCCCAACGCCAACGCCAACGCCAACGCCGCCCCGCATCATCTATCAACCGCCGGCCGAGGTGGAGGTGAGTTCACCCAATGCGCCGCGCTATGCGTCGTAGGCGCGTCGTGGTGGATGCGGCAGCGGCTGACCTGCCTTGCCGCTAAGTTTTTCTTTCGCTTGTCGTCGCCGCCGCTGGGTTGGGTTGGTGGTGCATGTGGGGTACGTACGGGTGGGAGTCGAGCGCCGAATCTACGACTTGCGCGCTTACTATCACGTGCCGCGCGTCACCAGAAACTGGAGACTTGTTCACGTTCAAGGCGATTTCTTCATCTCAGAGACTATATATCATCGTTCGATCGGGTATGGTTTCAGAGGGAGTGACTAATGTAGCTAATTAAAGATCGATCGGCCCCAAGGTAGGTAGACAAACACATGCTCACACATCATGGGTGCATCGTTTGTTTGTTTGTTGATCAGGTTGGACGATGAACTTGAGTCAAACCACTTCAAGTATTTTTCTTGGATTCATTGACTACTCCAAGGTCGTAACAAATTCAACTTGCACCAAATTTTGCCAAATTCACAAATACGGTCTATTTGTCTTTATGTTGCTTAGAGAAATAACCAGCCAGCCTCGTAGTTCCCTGCTCTAATTAACCACCTAGTTCCTCATATCTTCATATTTGTAAATTGTAATCAGACTTATTGCTTCTTTGATTACCTGATGTAAGCTCTGTGGAGGGGAGCTTTGTCAATTACAACTTTTCTAGCTTTCTAAACAGTCCAGATTGTTATCGGATTCTAAGAATACGTTATTAAGAATTTAAAAAATAAATTAGAAGCCAAAAGCTAATAATCCCATCTTTTTTCATATTTTCACCATCTAGCTACTCACTAGCCGCTTTATCAAAATCTTAGAGCCTGTTTGGGGGAGCTTCTAGCTGCCGCAACTTCTCCCAGAATTAGAAGCTCCCCATTGAAATAAGAATTGTGTCCCATAAAACTCCAATACCCCCTTTAGCCCTTTTTATTAGATATCTTTTGTTAGAATTTTTAACAGTTCACTTAAATCAGTCCTAAACGCTTTTTTTCGCGAACGTGCAAAAAGATCACACGTCAATATATTAGAAAAAAAAGGTTTAGTTACACAAAGCAACATGCCAGACCGACCACTGCTGGGTTACAAGGAAAATGAATGCGGGGGTGAAGAAAAAAAATGTAAAATTGAAGCTGAAGCTACTGCTCCTATATAAAGGTAGAGAGGTGGTGAAGGAACCCCCTATATATATCCGGAGATTTCTTTTTGTTGGAATACACAATAAAACATCACTGGTATGTTTGTGTTAACTATAAATTGTGATACAGTTGCTCTCAAATAGATATGTTGCTAGGTACAATCAAACTATTCTAGTGTTAATTATCAATTTTTTTAACATATGCCTGGACAAGAATATTTCTTCATGTAACATTATGCCATTCTGTTATATATACAATAAATCTGTACTCCCAACACGCAAAAGATTCGAGTGTCAACCATTTTCATCCAAAATTATGTCACGTGAGGCCTGGTGCCAATTCTTTATATGACCTGGATATTTATGCAAATATATTTCTGGTCCTACCAATATTGAGACTACCCAGTAGCTGGAAGTGTTAATTATACTTGGAAATAAACGCATTGCATAAAAACAGCTAGTATTACCACTAACCTTTCCATCTCCAAAATCAGTTTAACATCGCCTAATCCACGTCGGTTTACCGCCATATCCGTTTAACAGTTCCCTCCGACCTTTTAGTACAGTTTAGAACAATCAATAACGATGCGATATGTACCAAGTACTACCATCCATCCACAATACCGTTACTGAACAACGTAAAAGCCGTACTACACGATCAATACGAGTGAACCTGTCCTTATATTTTCTAGTAGTATTTTTTTTCTTCCAAAAAAAAGCTGCCTTTCAAAAGCCCAGCACCCGGTGTTTCCCCCTCAAAACTAGGTTATTACTCTTACTCCCTCCATTTCAGGTTATACGATGTTTTAACTTTGGTTAAAATCAAAGTTTTTTTAAAATTTTTTTTAATCCGAGATAAATTTATTGTAAAAATATATTTAATTATTAATTTAATAAATTAATTTTGTGATGTAAATATTACTATATTTAATTATAAACTTAATTAAAGTTGAAGCAGTTTGACTTTGATCAAATTTAAAAACATCTTACAAACTGAAACGAATGGAATATTTACTATTTGCATTATTCGGCAGGAGACCAGGAGAAAGACAATAACAAAACCGACTAGATAAAAACACGATATAAAAAAAAGAACAGTATTCCATTCTGGGTCACTGACATCGTGGGCCCACACTCTGACTCTCTCCGCATCGGTTATACTACGCGCCCAACCTCCTATATAAAAGAGTCTCCGCTAAGCTATCTCTTTAACACAAAGCCATTACCCAAACCCGCGCTCCGCTCGCTCTCCACCGCTCGCCGCGCACGCCTCACCGGAGACCAGCCCGACGGCGGCGGCGGCGGCGCCGGCGGCAGCAGCGGGAGCTTGGACTGAGATGAGGACGAGGAGTGGATCTCTCTACCGCAGCGGCGGCGGCGGCGGGGAGACGGCCATGGTTGGGCAGAAGAGGAAGAGGTCGTCGTTGCCGCCGCAGTACGCCACCGCCGGTGACTGCTGCGGCGGAGGAGGAGGCCGCCGGAAGAGGCTGGCCGGTGGTGGCCCGGATTACCTCGACGAGCTTCCCGACGACCTCGTCCTCGCCGTGCTCTCCAAGCTCGCCGCCTCAGCCTCCTCCCCTTCCGACCTCCTCTCCGTTCACCTCACGTACGCTCGCCTCCTCCTTGTCTCGATCGATTTTGCCTTTGCCCGGAAAACACCTTCGTCTTCCTTCGAATTACAAACGAGTCCTTCCGCTCCTCTCAATGCTGTCGAAAGAGGGACCGATTTGCAATTTGTGGGAAGCTGTGGGGGGTGAATGGGGGATAAGGCGAATGAATGAATGAATGATGATGGCCACTAACCGAGGCGTCTCGTCTCCCTATCTTTTTGACGACGGCTTGCAGGTGCAAGAGGCTGAATGGGCTGGGGCGCCATGACATGGTCTTCGCCAAGGCCTCGCCGGCGTCGCTCGCCGTCAAGGCGGCGTCGTGGTCGGAGCCCGTGCAGCGATTCCTCAAGCTCTGCGCCGACGCCGGCAACCTCGAGGCCTGCTACATTCTCGGCATGGTACGGCGCCGAGAACCCTAGATTAGACGTGGTTGAGCTGTGCCAATGAGGTGTTCGATCAAGGTGCTGATGGGTGTTTTGTGGCTGTGGTTGCAGATTCGGTTCTACTGTCTTGGCAACCGGAGCGGCGGCGCGGCGCTGCTGGCGAGGGCGGCGGTCGGCGGGCACGCGGCGGCGCTCTACTCGCTGGCGGTTATCCAGTTCAACGGGAGCGGCGGCGCCAAGTCGGACCGCGACCTCCGCGCCGGGGCGGCGCTGTGCGCGCGCGCCGCCGCGCTGGGGCACGTCGACGCGCTCCGCGAGCTCGGGCACTGCCTCCAGGACGGCTACGGCGTGCGCCGCGACCCCGCCGAGGGCCGCCGCTTCCTCGTCGCCGCCAACGCGCGGGAGCTCACGCTCGCGCTCGCCGCCGCGGCGTCGCACCGCCCCTTCGCCGCCCTCCCCCTCGCCGGCGGCGCCGCCGCCGGCGCCATCGGCTGCCCGCTCCTCTCCGACTTCGGGTGGAGCCTCCCGGAGGCGGAGCCCCACCCGGCCAACCTCTTCATGGCCGACTGGTGGGCGTCCCGCGGCGTGCAGGCGACGGCCAAGAAACCCGGCCTCGAGGCTCCCGCTGCCGCCACCGGCGACAGCGACGGCGGCGGCGAGCTCCGCCTCTGCTCCCACGTGCGGTGCGGCCGGAGGGAGACCCGCCGCCACGAGTTCCGGCGGTGCTCCGTCTGCGGCGCGGCCAACTACTGCTCCCGCGCGTGCCAGGCGCTGGACTGGAAGCGCGCGCACAAGGCGCAGTGCGTGCCCATGGACCGGTGGCTCCTCGCCGCCGGCGAGGCCCAGTGACTCGCCGCCGCCGCCAACTACTCCCTTAGACCAATCGGTCCACCGGTTTAACGCTGGACCGGGTGTAGCCAAGGCAAGTGGCAGAGAGAAAAAATTGAGGAAGCTTTTTTTTCTTTTTTTTTTCTTTTTTACCGTTTCCATCGATGTCGTCTTGTCAGATGTACGTATTCCACTAGGGAAGAAGAGGGTAGAGATGCTACGGATGCTTTTTACTCGCATTATTCCTTTTTTTTTCTCATTCCGAGTAAACTAAACTCTAAATTAAATTAAATTATAATTATAATTATAATTATAATTCCAACCCCTTTAAAAGACACAGGGGGTTAAAACTAACTCAAAGAACTTATTTTTTTTGTCGTCTTGTGGTTTGGATTTATGCTGCTGTGTGGAGGGTACGGACAAAGGCAGTTCGGGCTGATGCTGTTCATTAACTCTTAATGAGGGTGATTAACCAATCTTGATTAGATTTTTAGATTAGCGGCAGCCATGGATGGGAAGCCGTGCAGGCTGATGCTGCTGCGGCCGTTTTTAATTTTAATTTAAAATTTAAAATTTTCTTTCTCGAGGGTTGAGACAGGTTGGAGTTTTCTCCATGGCTGGTTGTGTAGTTGGACTTGGAGAGAGGATCGGAAGGTGGTGGTAGCCATCTAGGCTACCGCTAAAGTGACATCAAGCTTTTGTTTTTATTTCTAATTTAATTTTGTTTCCTAGGTCATGGAAAGAATACAAGATGGAGGTGTCCTCTTTTTTATCGACATAATTACCACGTATATTTGTATATTACGTAGTATATACTAAGGACAGATATATACGTTGTAACTACTTCCTACCTGGTCGTTCGTTCGAACGATCAAAATAGATGGTTATACAAAATACAACTATAAATAATAAGTAGATGGTTTACTTCTACGGTGCCTTGAAGATGAGCCTTCTTGTGCAGAGTTGGAGTCAAAGCTGAAGAGAGTAGTATGTGATTATCCATGGATTAATTAATTTAACTAATAATATGAGGATAATTGTAGTAGATGGTGTTTGGTTGTAGTTAAGGCCGGCCTGATCCGACGGCTGGGGTCCAACACTAGATCCGATCTAAGCTACCACGCGGAGTGGCTCGGAGTAGAGTACTCGTCGCCGACTCGCCAGCAGCTCAACTGAATTTAAACATGGCAAATCTTGCATCGCCTCATGATCAATGCTTGCTTCTCCTGTGTGCTTTTATACACTTTGAATGCTGATATCGTCAATTTCTACGTATTTTTCTGTCCTCTGTGTTTTAAATCGTACGTTTTTTATATTCATGCTCGAAGACTCGCTAAAGCAGGGATGGATACCGTGTTTTTCCTATTTCTATATTTTTTCGAGCCGCTTAGCCGTGCTATTATTATTTTTAAGATAATAAAATAACATTTTGCCCTTTACTCAACGAGCTATTACAAAGTCTACATATAAAGAAATTCAGCACACATTGACATGATATAAAGAAAACACAAACTAAAAGACACAACCCAAGATGAAAGAATCTTGAATTACTGGATTCTATCATTGATGGAGCTTTTTGGATGGAGTTTGTTTTCGTGGGGGCATCGTGCGACGATGGTGGCGCCGTTTTTATTAAGTTGTAGCGTGTTCCAATTAGCAAGACAAGGTGTGTGCATGAATCATATGGGGGCTCTTGGCTAATCGGATGTGTTCATGTGTAGTACAACTACATGTACATGGTCCCATGCTGAATTCAGAGGTTAGTTTGCCCGGCTGAATTTATTAGTGGATATTGTGCAGGAGAAGCAAGCTGAACTCTATTATTTTGATCACAAATTGATCGCAATCCCAGCTGCATTATTCACAGGAAAAAAACAAAAGAAAAGTTGGTGATGTCCCTGCATGGGGCAAACCCTTGAAATTTCCAACTGGGGCAGAAGCTGAGACTGACCGGTAGTACATTGTGTCTATAGTTGACACTTGACACTGCCTCTGCTCAATTTTTCTTCCTTTTCTCCCATGCATGATGCGCTCATCACTGCTAGCTTCGAGTCAAGAGCCCCCAAAGGGACAGATTAATTAACATCTTTGATACTATCAGCATCCGATAATTACTATTTTGTTTGCACTAATGGTCAATGGCTACCAAGGGACAGCATCTCTTGAGAAGTGTGTGTGCCGGTTGCCGTCTGTCTAGTTCTTGCAGCTGCAAATTAACCTCTCCCCAAAACAAATCTGATGAAATGCGACCGGAAGCAACCAAACATGTAGTTTAGATTTTGCAGGAGCTGCACATTAATTGTGCCTACCAAACTGAAGATTTTGTATCTACATGGACAGGGTTTCTACGAGGGAATCTTCAGAGAAATGGAGCGCATCTGCGTATGTGTATTTGCAATGGTTGGGCCGTACAGCAGCTACGGTTGGTACCTGCACAAAATGCTTACTGAATTTCCTCCCCCAACAGTGTCTCATTAGTCCTAATTAACCAACTTGGAGTAGTACTGATCAGAAATTCAGAAAATTCAGAATGGGACACATGGAACAGGAAACCCACTGTTTTCTTGCAGTATTAGCTTCCAAAATGTCAATGGTTTGGAGAAAAACAGGAGAATCATATATTCATATCACATGAGGTGGTGTGGTTGATAGTATCGTATCATTTTTGTGAGAGATGATGAGCAAGAAGTGGATGCAAATTGGAGCATGTTGAGGGGTTTGACCAACACCACTCATGTAGGTCACCTTCTCCATGACCATGATCCATACATATATACTCCATGGCTTATCATTGCTCAGCTGCAGCTTTGGCTTCTCTCTTGCCTCACCGGCCTCTGTACTTTTTGATGACACACTTGCATGTTATTAGTAGCAGTTAGTTCCCTCATCACCCATCAAGGATCAAGAATACTTCCATTAATTTCATGTTAGAGTTATACACTAATGGCTTAATTACAAGCTGTAAAATCTTCAACCTAGTGAGTTGAGAAAAATACTTTGTGATCCGTAAGGTAAATTAATGCGATATGATCATCATTAGTTCGTGCGATGAAGCTGGGAAAAGAGAAAAGAGAGAGGGGGATGCAAAGAAAGAACAAGAAGCAGCTGCATGCACTGGAATAAAGCTGAAAAGAAAGAGGCTATATGCTCATGCTCCTACTACTGCTACTCCTCTCGCCTTTCTTTCTCTCCTTTTCAAGCTCTGATTTCTACCCCCCTCTCTCTCTCTCTCTCTCTCTCTCTCTTCTTTTTCTTCCCCCCTGATTCCTGTGCATTTGCAGGTTTGTTGCAGGCAAAAGCTCGCGTCCGCAGCGTGTGCGTGGCTGACTGTTTTTGTGCTGATCAACGATGCTAAAGCCCGGGAATCCAATGCAGACGGCGGTGTCGGTATGTACTCTATCCGTCGCAAAATGTAAAAACCTAGTAATACCCAATAAAACATATCAAATTAGGTTTATCTAAATTCTTAATAAACTTTTTTTTATCTAAATTCATAGCATTTAATATTAGGTTTTTATATTTTATGAGTTGGGACGGGGTTAGTAGCTCAGTATAGGAGTAGCTAGATACAGTCATTTGAATTTGTGATAGATGCCTAGGGTTGAAAACGGTTCACGGAAATTTCGGATGGACCGAGCATCGTTTCGGTAGGTAAAAGTCGAACCGTTCTCAATTTTTTTCATATATAGAATTTGTATTTTTAATTTCTTTCAGTGTCGTACCTGTACAATCGCTATAAAATTGTTAAATTGGTAAAAATTGATCAATTCGTTCCGGAACATTTTCACCCCCGTCAGCCAACTTGCCATGCCCTGGCCGGCCGACATGTAACATTATTGCCGAGTTTATTTGCTGTACGAACAGATGGATCGCCATGGCAGAAGTGCAGAAGACGGTTGATGAAGTAGACGTTGGAGTGCAGGCAGCAAGAGGAGTTCGTTCAACTACCCCAGTGGTAGTATTTATGACAGCGATCGATGCACAGTTACTATACCTGATCACGGGTTCATATCCTCTACGGTAACAACACTCACACGCAAAATAATACTAAGATAATAGAATCCACGCATTAGTGACTGTAACAATAGTGATAATATGATAGAGGATTCTCAACCCCCGATCACCACTGACAGCATCAGGCATGACACTGTTACTACTTCTAGCTAGGTGACTACTATATATTTTATGGAATCTATTGAAGTTTATAATAATAATAACATGTTTTTCTCGTGGTTTAGATGTGTTAATAATCCATGACGATGGAAAAAGGTTTGAAACAGTGGGCATACTGAGATTCAAGAAGGGTGGTGGTGTCGTGTGTCGTATGGCAGAGGCATTTAACTTTGGAAATGACGGGTTTTCGAAAGGGCCAGAAACCGTAGATTTTGCAGAATCTAACCTCTAGTCAGATCAGAACAGCGGCGACGACCACGACGACAACCAAGCGTGACACAGACGCGCGGGCAATGCACAAAATCAACGGCCACTTTTAATACTCCATCTGCTACATAATCTCTCAAAGAAAACCTCACGAAAAGAGCACGATTACGCACGAAAAGACGAGGGAAAAAACACAGGAGGCTTCTTGCACATGCTCTCTGAATAATTTTCTCTGAATATTGTTTCCGTCAGAGCTCGCACGAAGCTGCACGAGAGGCGTGATACGCTTTAATTTGGGCACTGATTAAATAAATATACTATACTCTATAGATTAGTGTGGCCTTTTCACTGTTTCAGGTAGTAATTAATTAGCTCAGCTATGACCATGAGGGTAATGAGCGTGAGTGCTAGCTAGCTTAGCTTAGCTTTTGATATCTTTTGGCAACAAGTGCACTCGATTTCTTCTCTTGATGAATAAAACGAAGAAATTAATGGAATTACCTTTGCGTCGCGGTTAAGTCGAGCACTGAGATTTGCAAAAAAAAAAAAAAAAAGGGCCCGGTCAAAAAGGGACAAGGCGAAAATGAGCACCAATCTGACAGTAACAACAACGAACAACAGGAGTCAGTTATCATCTAGTGCACCCTTTGACAAAAATGACTCCTGTTGCAGTGTACATACTCATGGTTCAATCTCTTGGCAATGATGAATCTGCACAAGATTTGCAGTGGCTGACAGGTCTTGCAAAATCATCTACTGTCAAGCCATTGCATATCAAAGAAAAAAGTAGTGCTAGTTTTTTTCTTTTTATAAAAAAAAAAGAAGAAAAAGAATCAGAAATACTAGTGGGAGGAGTACAAGGAATCCAAGGCTGAAAAGAGGCCAAGAAAAGCATCATAAAATGCTAGCTATATTTCAGCTCACACTATCTTCTGCACACTTCCCCTTTGAAACCAAGCAGGAAAAAAAGCTTGTCAGAAAGGAAACGGGTAGAAAGAAATTAAAGAAGTTTGAGAGAGTGATGAAAGGATCAATTTGGTAAAAATAAAAAGAGAAAGACATTTCAGATTCGATTCCAACATGACACAATGGGTAGAGCAAAAGGCCAAAAGAAAAGGCAGGAGTAGTAGTAAAAAGACAGCAAAAAAAAAAAATCTTGGATTCAGCAAAGAGATAAGGCAATGGGGGTGAGAAAGAAAGAAAGAAAAGGAGAAGAAAAGGCCATTGCACCACATATCTCCCCTTCTTTTTTCTTCTTCTCTTTATCTGGATTTCCATCCCACTAGTTCTCAGAGAGTATCATCATCATCTGCTCAAATTAGTGGAGTCACATTAGTGGAGTTGTGACGATTGCAATGGTGGTGTTACTGGTAACATTACTTGCTCCTCTTGTCATTGCACGTGCAAG